>NW_027428138.1:0-22952 GCF_043250625.1 Sebastes fasciatus | reverse complement strand
AGTATTTCTTAAAGGGGACATATTATGCTCATTTTCAGGTTCATACTTGTATTTTGTGTTTCTACTAGAAAGTGTTTACATACTGTAACGTTAAAAAAACAACTTTATTTTTCTCATACTCATCTCACCTGATCCCCTTCATCCTGTCCTCAATTCCTACCATCTGTGTCTTCTGTTTCTTCTTCATTTACTCTCATCTTCTCTGGCCTGCCAAATCAGGCCCGGCTGGAGAGGATGACCGAGTTTCAGCAGAAAGGGGAAGATCTGGAGAATAACGTATTAGAATGCAAGAGGCTATTAGAGGAAGCCCAGGGACGACTTAAGGAGCTGGAAGAAGGAAGGAAAGAGGGAGAGGAGGATGAGGACAGAGAGGCCCAGCTGAAGAAAGTCCAGGCCGAGGTGAGAAAACTGAAGAAGGATGAAAAGTCGTTTGAGAAAATGATCGAACAACACAGGCGAGAAGAAAAGAAACAGCCCTGGGATGTTGACACTATCAGCAAAGAAGGTTTCAGCAAGGTAAGGCATGGTCACACAGCAGGGTCACACAATTTAGTGTGTCTTGTCTGTATCCTGGATTTATCAGTTTGCTTTATCTTGTTTTCTAGAGTATACTCAACATCAAACCTGTAACAAAGGAGGAAACGGAGGCGGAAAAGGTGGAGAAGCACAAGACGTTTGTGGAGAAGTATGCAAAGGAAATCAAACACTTTGGTATGCTATTTGTATTGATGTGTGATGTGACTGAGTGTTTGTTGTCTTTGCCTTCCTGCTCCCACACATTGTCCCTTTCTTTCAAATGTGTTCTTTCATGTTGCTGTTTAAAACACTTTATTTGATCCTCTGGTCCCAAGATTTTCAAACACTACAAACATATGGGCTGTGTGTTTCCCTCTCAGTATATAGAGAATTGTATGCCGATTAGGGCAAAATCTGAAAAATAATTTGGTCACTACTTGGGCTGTTCCAATCATTCAAATTCCCTTTTTTCTATTCTTTGTATTTAATTTATAGTGGTAGTTAGCTCTTGGTTAGTGTGCATAGATTATATACTGCTTTTTATGTTGCATTGTGGGATACTTAAGTCACCATATATACTGTAGACTCCACAGTATTGTGTTTCCCATATGCTCTACAGTGTAGGGCATATGGGAAACACAATAGTCAACACCGAACAGTTTTGGACACAAGGATAAATGGGTCATTCCCGTTATGCAGCAACATTTCAGTCTCGTGACTTTTGAAAAAAAAAGATGTTTTTTTTCGTCTTTTCTAATCTCAGGCACTCAAAAAATAATCCTTATGGATAGACAGGTTTATATTGGTATATAGACCTAACAGGGTGGAAAAGATGGAGCTAAGTTAGCCATAGCTCTGTGAGTAATTAGAGACATTAATCTATAATTTAAGCCATTTGTTATGAATATTTTACACATTTTAAAGAAAATATGAGGAAGTAATTCATGGGGACAGAAATGTTGCTGCATAACAGGGATGACCCAAATATATAGAAATTGGTGGGAACTTCAGGGTTCAAGTGGTTAAACATGTTTATTTTTGTGGTGTATGATGCCCTCAAGTGGGGAACCTGTTTACTACAGTGTATGATGGGATATTTATGACTTTGGAAGTCTGATAGCTACAAATGAATAATTTGTGACTTAAGATGATGTTTTTAAAGGGGTACTTTAGTGATTTAGTATAATGTCATTTCTGAAAAGGGTATATCCATTTTTATTGTAAGTCACCAAGCAATGCAGAAAATATTTGACTTCCTGTGTCGACAACACAACCATTGGAGCTCAGTTTGAATGTAGAATTATGCTGGATGTGTATTTGTGTGCACCAGGTTTGATGCGGCGCTGGGACGACAGTCAGAAGTATCTATCAGACAACCCACATCTGGTGTGCGAAGAGACGGCTAATTGCCTTGTTGTCATCTGTATTGACTTTGAGATAGATGAGGTGAGTTCTTGTGATAAAAGTGTGCATTCATCCTCTGGGTAAAAAAAGCCCAAAATGATTCAGCCAGGTAAAGCATTGTATATTCTCTCTGTACTTGTAGAAACATGCGCTGATGGAGCAGATGGCTCACCAGGCCATCGTCATGCAGTTCATCTTGGATTTGGCTCGGACGCTTAAGGTCGACGCGAGAGGCTGCTTCAGACAATTCTTTTCAAAGATCAAGGTCTGTAGTTAACAAAACATCTTTGTCTGTGTCGTCACTTTCCACAGGGAAAGTTATTTTTGTTGACGTATTGGCAAGAATCTGGCGATACGATACGTATAATGATACTGGGGTAATAATTCATGATGATGATTGAGATTTTTTTTTTATTTTATTTTAGGAAAACTGTTATAGTATAAAGAACACACCAGGAATTTTAAAATAAGCAAAAAACAACAAATGTTTATTGCATGCAAACGACATTTTTTGCCTTAAACAGCATGTGATTATCATAAAGTGGGCATGTCTGTAAAGGGGAGACCCGTGGGTACCCATAGAACCCATTTTCATTCACATATCTTGAGGTCAGAGGTCAAGGGACCTGTGTGAAAATGGTCATGCCAGTTTTTCCTCACCAAAATTTAGCCCAACTTTGGAGCATCATTTAGCCTCCTTCCTGACAAGCTAGTATGACATCGTTGGTACCGATGGTTTCTTTAGGTTTTGTAGTTTCATATGATCATGGTCAGTACCTACCATCACTCTTTAAAACTGAGCCCACTACAACCTCCGAAAGATGAAATAGTGGACTGGCCCAATAGTGGACCGTCGGATTTTTAAGGGGTTAATAAGAAACAGTGTTTTAGAGAATCGATACAGTATCACACATCATAATATCGCGATACGCGTGTGTATCGATATTTGCTGACACCCCTACTGTTTGTGGGAATTTGTCCATTTACTGTATGTGTTTTCGTGTCCATGTCAGATTGCAGACAAGCCGTACCAAGACGCGTTTGACCATGAGCTGGAGCTGCTGAAGGAGCGGATCCGCAGCTGTGCGCGGATTCGTACGGAGGGCGCCATGAAGGAGCTAGAGGAAGAAGAGAAGCAGAAGAGACTGGGCCCTGGTGGTTTAGACCCTGTAGAGGTCTATGAAACACTACCAAAGGTAAACCATTCTCACACACAGGCAAGAATACGCAAAGTTGTGGGTATTTCTTTAGGGAGAAATTTGCCACAGTGGTCAGTCGACGTTGTTTGTTTACATGTGGAATAACTAACTATTAATGGAAGGCAACAAACTGGTGGTGAACAAGAGCGTTGTCAAACACATTAGGAGTCAACTTTTCTGCCCACTTAAGCTGTCTCTGTGATAACTTACATACTTTCGTCAGCGATATTTGATATAACCTTACACTGCAACTAAAAAAGTGGTTGTTTGGCCTGCTCTACATCCCTCGAGGCTGAGAGGGAAAACATCAGGCCTGTTAGAGCGTCTCCCATTTCATCCAGTTTACACTCCGCATCAATGACCACCTTGTTTTGCTTTAGCAGCTGAAGCTACAAGCCAGAAAAGTCGATACTGCAGATCAGTTCATCCATAACAAGCTAGCATTAGCCACACGGCTACAAATTATTGTGTTGTTCATTTTTTTAATTCATGAGTATTGGAAAAACTTATAATGTTGACTTTGTTTACAGTATTGTTTAATTGTGTGCATGGTGTAAAGGTACTGTATGTTGTTTATACTAAGATATTGAGATTCGTGCCAAACTACTTTCCTGCTTTCTACGTTTTCTTTCTTTTTCTTTTATATTCTGTTTTGAGATGATTTGGTTTTCCTCCACATAAAGTTCACTTCCTGTTAATGCCTCCTGACTTGAGCTATTTAAAAAAAGATCTTTTTACTTTGACGGTCGTGTAGTCGGTGCGAAAGACTACATTTTTTTCCACAGATTTCAAAACCGGTGTTTGTAGACTTTGAAGTCAGTGTTTGAGCAGTCTATTGATATGAACCGTGTTGCCATTTGGATAATCAGGGACGTCAATACACAGCTCAGCAGAATGGACTCCACCAGTCAGGCATGAGCTCTTTGTTTGCAAGGTAAACAGCATTATATACTTTCCTGAGATTACACGCCATTTTTCATCTTTTCCTTAGCGACATTAAGATTGTAATAAAGGATTCAAAATCAGTAAATTTGGGGAAAAAAGTGAGTACTGCAACATGAATGTGAAGTTATGGATTCAGGGTTTGTGTAAAAGTGAATTTCAAATGTGACTATGAAAGCATTTTCCCACTAAACTCACTCGATTTCAGTGCTGAGACATCAATCGGCAGTGGTCATTTCAGTACAGTCTGTTTATTGGACCATGTTAGACTGTTTTGTGTTTTGTATTGTAGGAAATACAGAAGAGCTACGATGAGAAGAACATTGAGATGCTGCACGAAGCTATTAACAAACTGGACCTTGAGGTGAGTGTGTTTGTAATTGAGCCTCGCCCAAAAGTCACTAAACGTAACCTAAAGAAGTCCAGAAGGTGTCTTTCATCTGTTTGTTCTTTTTATTCATTGTGTCTTGAACTCACCGTGTTTCTCTCTGCAGGAAGGAAAATACCACCTCAGGAGGTGTATTGACTCTGGACTTTGGGTCCCTGATTCAGGGGAGGGTGATGATGAAGAGGAAGAAGATTCATAAGAGAAGAAAGAACAATCCTTGTTAGTTAACAATGGATGTGGACAAGTCCAACAGTGTGCAAGTAATGCTTCATACATGCAACATAATGTAGATATACTAGGGCTGTCAATCGATTCAAATGTTTGATCGCGATTGATCGCGTGATTGTCCATAGTTAATTGGAAATTAATCACAGTTTTTATCTGTTCATAATGTACCTTAAAGGGAGATTTGTCACAACATAGGAGTGGGCAAATATACTTTCTTTATTCAAATATATGTATATATTTATTACAGGAAATCAATTAACGACACAACACAATGACAAATATTATCCAGAAAACCTCAGTATCTTCACTCTACCTTTTAAAACTGAGCCCGGTACAACCTCCGAAAGATCGAATTGCGCTAATGCGTTGTGGCGTTAACTTTGACAGCCCTAACATATATACATATTTAATAGCATTTGGACTAAACCATCATGTGATTTAAAAACAAAACAAAAAAACTGGAGTACAAAATTTGAAATATTCACACAAAAGCACTTTTTCTGTTTCAATTTTAAACTGCTTTTGTGCAACCAAGTGGACAAAATATGGACAGAATACGGTGTCTTTAAGGCTTACCTCAATCTGATTTTACATTGCAGACACTTGACTGAATTAATGTCTTTAGAATCAGCTGACTCAATACCAGTCACCAATTTACTCCTGTAGTGTATTCTTTCAAGGGTATTTTTTTATTGGTTATCAATAATGAATTAAACAGTAACTGTACAGTGAAAAGACTGTTTTGCCCAGCAACACTCCCAACACATCCATCGACTCACACAAAAAACAAACACACAAGCAACCACAGCTGAACACAGAAAATATATTCTAAATTATGAATAAATAAAGTTAAATTATAGACAATACAGAGAAAATATCTTTAATACACCTTAATAGTAACAGAAAAGTCGAGAGATAGAGGAAATAGAAAATTGATAAATAGGATAGGAAAAGAAAAAAGTAAATAAATAAAATACTCCTGTAGTGTATTAATCATCTTAAATGAAAGCTCTCACATGATGGCATTTTAACACCTAAATATTGATACTCTTGTGGTTACATTTCAACAGCAGCACATAATGTTATATGTCATTACAGTTGGCAGCTGTGTCCTTAGGTCTTCCTCCTTTTCACACCTTTGTGAGTGAAGTCAGCATCTTGACAGATCAGTTGAGTAAACAGCCACCGAGCCATCTGGTTTTATGAGTGTAACACAACTACAGACTGAATGAGAAGCTGCCAAGATCTGATTCTGAGACACTGGCTTACACCTCTGACATATAAAACTCAAACATCTAAAAACAAAAAAATCATCCAAATGTCATATTTTATTTGAATATGGTCTATCATGCCGTCACATGCACTTACCATTTACAGATCAAACATTCTGCCTGCATCTGTTGTCCTACTGCGGTCAACAGCGCCATCTCCAGTCTGCTTGGGGACAGACAGCCCACAAACTATCAGAAGCCTGTATGGTGAACACCAATCAATCTGGTTTCCTCATTTGTAATATATTTACTGTAGGGAATCATAAAATGACCATGATACATCATCGGAGATTAAGGACAAACAAGCCTTTTAGCACCGTTTTAGAAATGATCTCTGTCCACACAAACACGCCTGAAAACCCATATCACATCACAATTCTGCGGTTGGTTGCTTAGTTAAAAAAAAAATACAACTATTGTACCAAAGAACGTATATTGCTAAGAAGTGAATGCCAATTGATCGTTCAATTGCAACATCAGCGCCCAGCACAGGGTTAAGGGTTGAGGTTAAGTTTAAAAAAATGATCTCACTACAAGGAAATGGCTACTATGGAGACTAACATCATCACACATGAATACAGTTGGGCTCATTTAATCCACAAGAGTCTCAGCTTTACAGTGATACTCAATTTATGTAACTCCAAGACTGTTTAGGGACCCCAGTATGCAGAAATATTCAAATACATGAGTTTAGTATAGGCGAAAATGACACTTCAGACTTGAGGTCAGAGGTCAAGGGACCCCTTTGAAAATGGCCATGCCAGTTTTTGCTTGACAAAATATACATACACATTTGGAGCGTTATTTAACCTCCTTCACTACAAGCTAGTATGACATGGTTGGTACCAATTGATTCCTTAGCTTTCATATGATACCATTATCTTCCCTCTAGCTTTAAAACTGAGCCTGCTACAATCTCCGAAAGATCGATTGTGTTAATGCGTTAAAGAAATTAGTGGCCAACCCACAAACCAACTCACTTGAAGTATGAGCTGCAGTTGCAGAGGATGATCTTGTGCACGTGAAATTCAACCTTGTCCACTCTGATCACTGCGTCACAAAGCTGTTGCTCCAGACGGAGCTCGTTATACACAGGCATCTTTGCTCTTCAGTATGAGGATTTTTTAATCTTGATATCTAAGGTGCAGGTTTCTCTCCTGACTATCTGGTTCTGTGTGAAACTTCTGCTTCTGCACAGAGGTGACGACGGGATTTTAGAAGGGACCATTATGATACCTCAGAATCAGCAGGCTCCATTCCAATGACAAATTCTATAGAATAAAAAGTTAATTTACAGAATGGGCAGCGTAATCTCCTGACTTCTTCCTGTAATGCACATTCATCTGTGTAATCAAGTTGTTTTTTTTAGGTGGCTAAAATATGTTTTTCTTTCTTTTTGAAAAAAGTCATAAAAAAGTCACAGTATAGTGTGTCGAAAAGAAGTAATAAAAAGCCATAGTATAGTATGTCGAAATAAAGTCATAAAAAAGTCATAGTATAGTGTGTCGAAAAAAAGTCATAAAAAAATCAAAGGATAGTATGTTAAAAAAATGTACAAGTACGTTGAAAAGTCATAAAAAAGTCATAGTATATTTTGTTGAAAAAAGTCACAGTATAGAATGTCTAAAAATGTCATAAGAAAGTCATAGTATAATATGTCAAAAAAAGTTGTAAAAAAGTCATAGAAAAGTATGTTGAAAAAAGTTATAAAAACATCACAGTTCCCTGATGGTTTTCTATTCCAGTCGTGTGGCACTGCTGCACTTATCCTAACACCAAGTGCCATTTAAAATATCTGGCCCACTGATAGGGAGTCCTGCCAAGCATGTTGTGGGGGAGGGGGGTCAGAGGTCAGAGAGGACTAAAAATATGTGAAGTTAAAAATGAGAAAACAGTTGGGAATCTGGAGTATGAAGGGAAGGAGTTGAAATTGATATATATATATATATATGGGAGAGGGTAAAAGTTTACCAAAAGTTGTGCGATCTGAGGATTTGAAAGCAGAATCTGAGAATGACTTTTCCCCCAAAGGGAGGAACTGCTTGCAGGAAGGAGATCAGGGATGTCTGTTTCCGGATTGAAATTCCTCCACCAAAGCCCACCAATAAAAAAAAAAAGGTCACCCTAAATATCCAGCTCCGGTGCTTGTGTGCAGATTACTGGTATGTATATCATCATAGTAGACTATATGTAGTCTACTATGATGAGTTGACTCAAGGTCATGATGAGTATCTGTCATCCTCTCAATTTCGCTTACTTAGCCACACCATGTTTTAACAATGACGTAACAGGGGAAACCTTCAGTAGGCTGGTAGGCTACGAGAGAGACAGGAGTGTCTCCCAGCTCTGTCTCTCTTCTTCCAGGGAAAATAAGGGAGTCGACTTTACAGGGTCGGCGCCAGAGTGTTAGGGGCGGACGGGCAATCAACTTTGACAGGGGAGGCATTTTTTTTCACCTCATATAGCCTTTATTAAGTGTATCTTTAACATTATCATGTTTTATGAAAGAAATAAACTGACAGAGAGGTGTATACATACTGCCACTTATGCGCACAGGCGCGCACGCGCGCATACACATGCTGTTATGTCCACAAAAACAGGTTATAAACTAACACCGTGTCTCATTTTTGGTTTAAAACGAATAAATAAAAAATCGTTTTTTCCTTTTTTAATTCAAAAGATAAAACGGATTATCCGATGATACCCAGACCATTTTGGGTCTGGGTATCATCGGATAATCCGTTTTTCCTTTGGAATTCAGAAAGGAAAAACGAGAAAACGGCCGTTTTCTCGTTTTTGGTTTCTGAATCAAAAAATGAAAAACGAACCCAAACCGGGCCGTTTTTTTGTTTTTGCGAATTCCTTTTCTCATTATTCGTTTTTAATTGAAGAACGGAAGTCACGTGGGTTTTTCGTTTTTTCGTTTTAAACCACAAACGAAAAACGGAATCACGTGGTGCTATGTTTGTTTTTTGTTTCCAAACGAAAAACGAAAAAAACAAATTAAAAAAACGATCCGATTTAGTTTCTTCAAGTTTCTTTCTGTCATTTTCTCTTTTGAATCGAAGAGCGGAGAACGGCAGTCACGTGACCAGGAAGTGAAGGTAAACATGTCAAAATAAAAGCCAAGAAGATAGTTTGGTCATTCTATAAAAGTGTAACATTATTTAAGCTCAGAATCTAGGTAACAGTAGAAGATAGATAGGCTAAATAAATACACAAATAAATACATACATAGATATTTTTTTGTTTTGTTCTTTTCATTAACACATGAATATCTTTTATCCAAAAAGTGTGTGATAAATTACAGGGAGGGTCTCTACAGATGTTATACAACAGGGAGGGTCTCTACAGATGTTATTCAGATCTCTCATGTAATTGACAATTTTCTCTCTCACACCCTCACTATGGGCTGTTTCTTTATGTCGGCAGGTGAGAAGCACTATGTGGCTAATCCTTTCAACACACATGACACTTCCACCTGATCCCTTCACTCCATTAGGAAGGCTGTAGCCGAGTAGTTCTACATCATGATAATGATGATTCTTCAACAAGCTATTATGACATTAATGCCAGCTAGACAGAATAAAGCTCTGTCTGTCATGACAATAGTACTGTACTGAAGGCCACTTCATCACTCCAGATACTGTAGATTTAACAGATACCTGCTGTCTTCAGATGGCTGTAAAGAGTCACCCGAGTAAAGGAAAGGCCTTCAGTACAGTTCTATTGTCATGACAGACAGAGCTTTATTCTGTCTAGCTGGCATTAATGTCATAACCACTGGTTGAAAAATCAGCATTATCATGATGTCGAACAAATGAACTGAATTACATATTATACCAAATAGGCTAGAAATGATTGAAAAGCCTCATAAACCACCAAACAGAATACAGAAAGTTAGTGATTTCCGTTTTTTAGTGAACTCAGGCTGATTAATCCTCATATTAGACTATGATGTCTGAAGGTTGGCAAACATGCTGATCAACCATACTTATCTATCATTGACCATGATTATTGACTTGACTTTTCATCTTTAAATGCGTCAAAATTGAAAATTTGACTGAAAAGAAAATCCTTGTGGATTGAGGAGTGGTGACCTCTGACCCCTACGGTGACCTCTGACCCCTACGGTGGGTAACGTCACAGAAGGCCTACTCATAAAATGCACTGACTTCACTGATACCGAATCTCCCTCCAAACTAAATTGTAAAGCTGACGGCCCCTCAATATGATCTGATCAATACAATACAATCAAACTTTATTGTCCACCAGGGTGGAAATTTGTCTTCAGCTCACAAAACACAGAAAACAACAAACATTAAAAACCAGACAGCAGTTAGTAAAAAACAAAGACAGGTTATGTTACACATTAAAACAGTTCATGTCAGTGTCTGTGGCTCAGATCTGCTCAGTCACTGTGTTGAGGTAAGAATATTGATGGCATTTGGGATGAAAGACTTTTTAAACACATGTTTAGTTGCCAGAGGGGCTCTATAGCTCCTCCCGACTGGCTGAAGAGAGGATGGGAGCTATCTGCCAGGATACTCCTCGCTTTCTTCCTCGTCCTTTCTGTAAAAAGTTGAGTCAAGGGCTTTTGGGGTTTACCAACTATTTTGCCTGCCATTGACACAATCCTAGACAGTTTATTCTTCTATCTACAGTGTAGGTGACCGTACCAGGCAGGAAGGTTAAAGGTTAAAACCCTCTCAACAATAGTTTTGTACACTAATTCTAAAATCTGCCGGCTGACACCGAGGCCACTAAGTTTCCTTAGAAGATAAAGTCGCTGTGAGCATCTCTTGAAAATATACTCTGTATTTTCAGAGAAGCTCACCTGGGTGTCCAGGACTGTACCGAGGTATTTAAAGTGTCCCACAGTTTCAACATGTTGGCCATCAAGTGAAACTGGCTCTGTGATCAGATGTTGTTTTGTGCAGCACATGATTAATTCTTTCGTCTCGGCCACATTGATTTCTAGCTGGATAGTGTGACACCGTGTTTGAAGGGCTGTAGTGTGGGCCAGATAGGCAGCTTCACCTAGTGGGCCTGTTTCCTGTAAAAGGCCAACTAAGGCCATGTCATCCACATACTTAAACAGTCTAAAATGTTTCTCATTGATCATAAATTCATTAGTAAAAAGAGAGAATAGCACAGGGGAAAGAACACAGCCTTGTGGGCAGCACGTCTGACATGTTCTCCCTGACACAGACCCTCTGATCCACACAACTAACAATGTGTTGATGTTGAGATCAAGGAGCCTTTTCAGGAGAATATGCGTCTTCATTGAGTTAAAAGCTGAGCTAAAATCTGCAAATAAAGCTCTGGCATAACCTTTAGGATGCATAAGGTGTTTAGTGACTGTGTTAAGCAGAGTCAGCACAGCGTCGTCTGGGCCTCTGTTGCTCTTATTTAAGCGAACTGGAGCAGATCTAGCACTGTGCTGGTCAGGTGGCTGGCAAGAACTCATTCCATGGTTTTACACAATATGGAGGTTATTGCGATAGGCCACAGATCATTTGGCTTACTTGCGTCGGCTTTTTTAGCACAGGCCTAATTATTGTGAATTTCCATGATTTTGATGAAGTGGCCTTCAGTCCAGTACTATTGTCATGACAGACAGAGCTTTATTCTGTCTAGCTGGCATTAATGTCATAATCGCTGGTTGAAAAATCAGCATTATCATGATGTAGAACTACTCGGCTACAGCCTTCCTAGTGGAGTGAAGGGATCAGGTGGAAGTGTCATGTGTGTTGAAAGGAGTAGCCACATAGTGCTTCTCACCTGCCGACATAAAGAAACAGCCCATAGTGAGGGTGTGAGAGAGAAAAGTGTCAATTATGTGAGAGTTCTGTATAACATCTGTAGAGACCCTCCCTGTTGAATAACATCTGTAGAGACCCTCCCTGTAATTTATCACACACTTTTTGGATAAAAGACATTCATGTGTTAATGAAAAGAACAAAAAAATATCTATGTATGTATTTATTTGTGTATTTATTTAGCCTATTTATCTTCTACTGTTACTTTGATCCTGTGCTTAAATAATGTGTGGATCATAGGGTCTATGTCAGGGAGAACATGTCAGAGATGCTCACTGTGAGCACAGGCTGCCAAAGGCTGTGTTCTTTCCCCTGTGCTATTCTCTCTTTTTACTAATGAATTTATGATCAATGAGAAACATTTTAGACTGTTTAAGTATGTGGATGACATGGCCTTAGTTGACCTTTTACAGGAAACAGGCCCACTAGGTGAAGCTGCCTATCTGGCCCACACTACAGCCCTTCAGACACGGTGTCACACTATCCAGCTAGAAATCAATGTGGCCGAGACGAAAGAATTAATCATGTGCTGCACAAAACAACATTTGATCACAGAGACAGTTTCACTTGATGGCCAACATGTTGAAACTGTGGAACACTTTAAATACCTCGGTACAGTCCTGGACACCCAGGTGAGCTTCTCTGTAAATACAGAGTATATTTTCAAGAGATGCTCACAGCGACTTTATCTTCTAAGGAAACTCAGTGGCCTCGGTGTCAGCCGGCAGATTTTAGAATTAGTGTACAAAACTATTGTTGAGAGTGTTTTAACCTTTAACCTTCCTGCCTGGTACGGTCACCTACACTGTAGATAGAAGAATAAACTGTCAAGGATTGTGTCAATGGCAGGCAAAATAGGTGGTAAACCCCAAAAGCCCTTGACTCAACTTTTTACAGAAAGGACGAGGAAGAAAGCGAGGAGTATCCTGGCAGATAGCTCCCATCCTCTCTGCAGCCAGTCGGGAGGCGCTATAGAGCCCCTCTGGCAACTAAACATGTGTTTAAAAAGTCTTTCATCACAAATGCCATCAATATTCTTACCTCAACACAGTGACTGAGCAGATCTGAGCCACAGACACTGACATGAACTGTTTAATGTGTAACATAACCTGTCTCTGTTTTTTACTAACTGCTGTCTGGTTTTTAATGTTTGTTGTTTTCTGTGTTTTGTGAGCTGAAGACAAATTTCCAGCCTGGTGGACAATAAAGTTTGATTGTATTGTATTGATCAGATCATATTGAGGGGCCGTCAGCTTTACAATTTAGTTTGGAGGGAGATTCGGTATCAGTGAAGTCAGTGCATTTTATGAGTAGGCCTTCTGTGACGTTACCCACCGTAGGGGTCAGAGGTCACCATAGGGGTCAGAGGTCACCACTCCTCAATCCCCAAGGATTTTCTTTTCAGTCAAATTTTCAATTTTGACGCATTTATAGATGAAAAGTCAAGTCAATAATCCTGGTCAATGATAGATAAGTATGGTTGATCAGCATGTTTGCCAACCTTCAGACATCATAGTCTAATATGAGGATTAATCAGCCTGAGTTCACTAAAAAACTGAAATCACTAACTTTCTGTATTCTGTTTGGTGGTTTATGATGCTTTTCAATCATTTCTAGTCTGTTTGGTAGTATATGTAATTTAGTTAATTTGTTCGACATCATCATAATGCTGATTTTTCAACCAGTGGTTATGACATTAATGCCAGCTAGACAGAATAAAGCTCTGTCTGTCATGACAGTAGAACTGTACTGAAGGCCTTTCCTTTACTCGGGTGACTCTTTACAGCCACCTGAAGATGGAGTGATGATGGAGTTATTCTGTCTAGCTGGCATTAGAGTGAAGGATCAGGTGGAAGTGTCAGGTGTGTTGAAAGGATTAGCCACATAGTGCTTCTCACCTGCCGACATAAAGAAACAGCCATAGTGACGGTGTGAGAGAGAAAAGTGTCGATTACATGAGTTCTGTATAACATCTGTAGAGACCCTCCCTGTTGTATAACATCTGTAGAGACCTTCCCTGTTGAATAACATCTGTAGAGACCCTCCCTGTTGTATAACATCTGTAGAGACCCTCCCTGTAATTTATCACACACTTTTTGGATAAAAGACATTCATGTGTTAATGAAAAGAAAAGAACAAAAAAATATCTATGTATGTATTTATTTGTGTATTTATTTAGCCTATCTATCTTCTACTGTTACCTAGATTCTGAGCTTAAATAATGTTACACTTTTATAGAATGACCACACTATCTTCCTTGGCTTTTATTTTTGACATGTTTGCCTTCACTTCCTGGTCACGTGACTGCCGTTCTCCGCTCTTCCATTCAAAACAGAAAATGACAGAAAGAAACTTGGAAGAAACTAAATCGGATCATTTCTTTAATTTGGTTTTTTTCGTTTTTCGTTTGGAAACAAAAAAACAAACAGAGCACCACGTGATTCCATTTTTCGTTTTTGGTTTAAAACGAAAAAACGAAAAACCCACGTGACTCATGTTCTTCAATTAAAAATGATAAAAGGAATTCGCAAAAAACAAAACGGCCCGGGTTGGATTTGTTTTTCGTTTTTTGATTCAGAATCCTGTTGAAGGATCCATAACAACACCGATCCCTCCCCTTCTCTACGCCACCCATACACATGACCGACAGTATCTCACCGCCACTCAGACACGCTGCTTTATTTCCTCATTCATTCAGTCCGTATCGAAGCGCATTAATTAGCGGATGTTCGCATCAGAATTTAAAGATATTAGTTTGTTACTCAGGACTATCTAAAGTTACCGCTGTCTCTAATTCAAATATCACCCAGCATCAAGTCACCGTCAGCTCAGAATAAAACCTCTGCTTGTCCTTTTGTTTGTGAAGTTCATTTTTATAACACTGTGAGACAGCAGTCAGTCTGTTAGAGCAGTTCCACTGACTAGTTCATTGCACATATTGTGTTATCTCAGTTTAAATAGTAAAGATCTGTATGAAGATTAGACACGTAGGATCAATGAATAATGATATCCGTCACTCACAATATGACTGGCACTGATGGAACATAATAATAATATTAGAGATTATATGTTATTATTTCTGAGTGAGCAGGATCGTGGTGCAACGACAGAAAAAAAGTTCTTTGCAAAAATGAAATAAAATGTTCAACTTCTTTTAAGTTTAGTTGACAAGAAAAATGTAAAGTTACAAGCTAAAATGAATCCAAAATAAATTCCTACATACACTATGTATGAGGTGATCAAGTAGCCTCCTCTCTCTCTCATATTGTGGTAGGTAGGTCAGGTCGCTTGTTTTGGGCTTTTTTTAGGGGGAGAGTTGCTTCTTTTGGGCTTGTTCCTATAGACCTGGTTGCTTGTTTCTCTCACGAGATCTGGCAACACTGGCAGTATCACTCACTCAGTCCTTTGGCACTTGGAAGACACTAAGGCATAGTATTAGTTCAGCTTTTAATACTCTTCAGCTGTACTTATTGCTGGACAAACTGAAACAGATGGGTGTAAATCCTTTTATTATCAAATGGTATTTTCCTTTTCTAACTAACAGAATCCAACATGTAAAGGTAAATAAAGCATTATCTGACCCTAAATCTATTAGCACAGGTGCCCCCCAAGGGTGTGTGAGCTCCCCAGGTCTGTTCTCACTATACACTAATGGGTGTGTGAGCTCCCCAGGTCTGTTCTCACTATACACTAATGGGTGTGTGAGCTCCCCAGGTCTGTTCTCACTATACGCTAATGGGTGTGTGAGCTCCCCAGGTCTGTTCACACTATACACTAATGGGTGTGTGAGCTCCCCAGGTCTGTTCACACTATACACTAATGGGTGTGTGAGCTCCCCAGGTCTGTTCTCACTATACGCTAATGGGTGTGTGAGCTCCCCAGTTCTGTTCTCACTATACGCTAATGGGTGTGTGAGCAAAACTCCTCAAAATGTCATTGTGAAATTTTCCGATGACACCGCCATTCTTGGCTTACTACACAGAGATCAGGATGCATCACTTCATCACTCCGTAATCAAACAGTTTATTGCTCACCACCCCACTGTAAATATGAATAAAACTGAGGAGATGATGTTCGATCCAAGGTCAACCAGTGACCATAGTCCAGTACTCATTCACAATGTACCCATACAACAGGTGTTTATCTATATCTATATGGTGTCAGTAGTAAACTCATGATTCTGTTTTATCAAATGATTTTAGAGTGTCATCAGATATGGCATCCAAGTGTGGTAACCTGTCAGCACAGTTAATGACTAAGCTCACACGCCTTACTCAAACAGCCATGAAGATCATAGCAATAACAGAACATCATTATATTCAGACCTTTATATGAAACATCTGTTCTCAGAGAGGCTCAGAAGATTCTGAACGATCCAACACACAGCCTGAACCCAGAACTCCAGGTGTTGCCTTCAGGTGACGGTTCAGAGTTCCAGGTGTTGCCTTCAGGTGACGGTTCAGAGTTCCAGGTGTTGCCTTCAGGTGACGGTTCAGAGTTCCAGGTGTTGCCTTCAGGTGACGGTTCAGAGTTCCTGGTGTTGCCTTCAGGTGACAGTTCAAAAATGAATTCATTCTGTCGTCCATCTAAATATTAAACAGTAACGAGTACTGTATGTCTAGTATTATATGATATGATTTTACTGAGAACTAATATATTGTAAATTGATTATTTATTATCTGGTGTGATTAAACCTGGTTTTAGTATTTAGTATTTATACCTGGTTTTAGTATTTAGTATTTATACCTGGTTTTAGTATTTAGTATTTATACCTGGTTTTAGTATTTGAGGTGAGTCTTTTATTACCTTTTATTGTTTTAAAGACTGCTGATTTAGTATTTGAAAGTAGTCTTTATTACCTTTTGCTGTCTCACACTCAACATTTGAACTTAAGCATGTTCGTGCGTGAGTGTGACATTGTGACTTTGGTATGTTGCGTGATGCAGTGGCTTGGAGCCCAAGACCAATGTCCGTGTGGGGCAATGAAGTATATGTTGTCTTGTCTTTTTAATACATTTACCAACAATAAACTGTCACCTGTGATGTGACCAGTTGCTGACATACTAGGGATGTTAATATTAAGCATTTAACCGTTAACCGAGGTTAAGAACTTTAACCGATTAACACTATCAGTTAAACAGTTAAAAGAAATATTAAAAAATAATTAAAAACTGAGCAAAACTCAAAGGAGCGGAGGAGTTGTAGTTTCGTAGCATTTATTCACCGACTGATAAACTGTAAACACACTGCACACTTACGTTCACAGCTAGAACGCCACCAACACACACACACACGGTCTGATGGAAACTCACTAAAGTTACGCCGCGCTGCCAGAGCGTATGTGTGTGACAATAGAGAGAACGAAGCCACAACTAGCAGCTAGAGCTGCTAACGTGGCACAAACCCACTCTGTTTGTCTGTCACTCACTATCGTTAATCCGGGCAGACACACAGCTGACAACCTGCTAAACTAAACTAAATGTGAGCTGGAGACTTTTACTGGGAAAGTGGCTGCATGTCCGCGACACTACACGCAGCATCGTAGCTGCTAAGTTAACGCTCCGTTGAACTGGGGACAGTGAACGCAGCATCGCGGCTGCTAAGTTAACGCTCCGTTGAACTGGGGACAGTGAACGCAGCATCGCGGCTGCTAAGTTAACGCTCCGTTGAACTGGGGACAGTGAACGCAGCATCGCGGCTGCTAAGTTAACGCTCCGTTGAACTGGGGACTCAGCAGACCAACACTGCAGTTTTAAATATTTTTTTCAAATATTTTTTCAAAATGATCATCCCTATGTCATATAGAAAGTGAAAAGAGAGTGAAATAAGAACACATTTATCATCAGTCTACAGTGTTAGAGATAAAGACAGACTTTGTCTCTAATCACCTGAAGCTCTTTTTATTTTTATATACTTCTATATAATTGTTTATGGCTTTGAGCTTTTCCCTTCGGGGGTCAATAAAGGTGTATCTTATCTAAGAGAACTCTCCTCCCTCCCATCAGTTCCTGTTTATCTGACGCTTTGAAGTCAAACTGTTTCTCTGAAATCACATGACAACAGAATCTTTAAAACACCTTTCAACAACAAAGAAACTCAAAGTTCTTCACATGAGAAATAAAGCTATAAGAAAAGAGTCCATATTAAACTGAAGAAGTCACTGCAGTCTATGAAGTCAATCAGTTTCCTGAATCCGAGACGGTTTCAGTGAAATCATGTGACCACAGCAGGTCCAGCCTCTCTGCTGATACTATATAAACTGCTCTCTGCTGTCTCCTCCTCCTCATCATCATCATCCTCATCATCATCCTCCTCCTCCTCCTCCTCCTCATCAGAGACCAACAGTACAGGTAAGAGCTCTTTAAATGTTCCCATCAGCAGTTATCACCAGATAATAATAATAATAATAATAATAACTGAACATGCTACTTTAAGTTAACAATTGTTTTCTTTTAATTGAGTTTTCATTCAGAATCAATAATTCTGAAACATGAGAGACTGAACATTTTCCATCTTTAAAGAACAAACCTGTGTTTTAGTGATTTAGCACATTGACTAGAAATCCTTTAAAAACATCATCTTTCAGTTTTTAGATTTTCTTCCAGACAGACAGAAGCAGAAATTAATAACATGTTTACTTTAACAACAGAATTTCATAGAGAGCTCATCACTGACTCGATACTGTTCTATATCTAATATTTTACAGTTCCCAGTAAAACATGTAAAGTTAAATATGTGAATCTATTTCCCCTTTTCCAGTCATTATGCTGAGCTAGACTAACCAGCTGCTGGTTTACCATTTTATACGATAATAATGCAAATGTTATTGTTTTTCTGAAATGCTAAAGTCTGTAGAAGTTGGGCTCAGACTAGACGGGCGTGTCCCTTCAGTGTTTAATCCTGTCGGTTACCATTCAGTATCTGATGACATCAGAACAGCTGACAGGAAGTGAAGGTTACTGACTAGTTTTTCTATCATCCAGAGAACTCAGACGCTGCTCCATCATCAAGCTGCTCTGAAGACGTTACCATGGCAACGTGAGTAACACCAACGTTTTACTATTTTATTACATAATTACACTACATTATTACCTTCATTAATTATTACATTATTACATTAATATAATTGTTACCTTCATTGATTACTACATTAGTGCCATCATTACATTACTACATTATTACATTATTACATTACTACATTATTACATTACATACAATTAAATATTTTAATCGATTAGCAGCCCTAATTATTACACTAAATGGCATTTTATATTAGTAGTCTTAGTAGTTTTTGAGCTAATATCTTTACTTTTCTACAGGAACATCTCATCCAAATATGAACACATCACCTGCAAAGTTGTGATCCGTTCAGGATCTCCTGCTGTCCACCAGCTGAAACCAAAGAAAGAGAACATTAGAAATGTAGAGGGAATTACTCTAAAGAGAGTGACTCTGGGTGTAAAAGATCCAAACAAGACAAACAAAACCATCTTGCTTGTGGGTGAAACCGGAACAGGAAAGTCTACTCTGATCAACGCTCTGGTCAACTACGCCATGGGAGTGGAGTGGGAGGAAGACGTCTGGTTTCAGATCGTAGAGGAAGAGGAGAGAGATCAATCAGAAAGTCAGACAACAGATGTGATCGTGTACGAGATCTTTGGGTTTGAAGGTAAAACTCTGCCGTACTCTCTGACCATCATCGATACTCCTGGATATGGAGACATCAGAGGGATTGAAGTAGATGCCAACATCAATCAAAGATTATTTCAGTTGTTCCGCTCAAGTGATGGAGTTCATGAGATTAATGCAGTGGGTCTGGTGCTGAAATCATCTGAGAATCGACTGGATGACCGACTGAGGTACATCTTTAACTCAGTGATGTCTCTGTTTGGAAACGACATGGAGAACATCGTAGCCCTCATCACACACTCCAATGGTGTGACACCTGAAAATGTTCTACAGGCCCTCGAAAAAGCAAACATTAAATGTGCTAAAGATGAAGACAATGAGCCTCTTCATTTCATGTTCGATAACTGCCAGAGCAAACAGAAAACAAAGAAAAATAAGAAAGCTCTAAAAACTGCCTGGGACTCAACAAAGGACCAAATGGGTCAATTCACTGATTACCTGAAAGAAACATCACCTCAGAACCTGAAAACAACTGTTGAGGTGTTGGATGCACGCACTGGACTGGCAGCCTGCATCCAAAACCTGCGAGAGAGGATCGAGTTGACTGAACTGAAACAGAAAGAAATAAAACAGACTCAGGAAGCTCTGAAGAACCATGAAGAAGAGATGAAGAGCAATGAGAACTTCACAGTAGAAGTTGATGAGCCCTACAAAGATAAAGAACCTGTCAGTGGGGGGAGATGGTGGGCGCTTTGGTTAAATCATGGAGGAGCTGTCACCTGTAATGTCTGTAAGCAGAACTGTCACTATCCATGCCCACTGGCCGGGTCCCCAAAATCCTGTGAGGTCATTAAAGATGGCCACTGCACTGTATGCACCAGTAAGTGTCCTGCATCAGATCATGTGAAAGAAGAGTTGATCTATGTGAACAAGACAAGGAAAGTTAAAAAGACCCTAGAAGATGTGAAAGAAAAATATGAAGAGAACAAGGAAGGAAGTGAGAAGAAGTTGAGCCTTTTGGAAACTCTTAAGAAGGAAAAGGAAAAACTTCAGAAAGAAAAGGATCAGTGGCTGGAAAAGTCCTTCCAGAATGTCTTCAAACTGGAGCAAATCGCCCTGAATGTGGACTCGCTGTCCACTCACGACCATGTGGACTTCCTGATTGAGAAGATGAAGGAGAAAGGAGACACAGAGAAGGTCCAGAAACTGGAGGAGATTAAAGCTCGAATGGAGAAAGATAAAGGACTCAAAGCAGCGTTTTGGTACGGGTTTGGTAAAATAAAAGCATTTGGTTCAGCAGCTGGTAAAGCATTCATGAAGTAGATGAACAGAATCACTGTGAGCCGACAGCTGAGTAGAAATCAAGTCTACCCTGCTGAATAAAGGTAGTTCATTATAGTTCTATAAGTCTGATGTTGACTGAACTACATAAGAAAATTCAAATGTAATCACCTTTTAAATGTAAATGTGTAATTGGTGGAAACAGCGCCCTCTAATGACTGTTTCTGTTTGTTGTTGTATTTTCATGTTTAATTATCGATAGTTACTTCACTGTACAGATTAACATCACTGATCAATAGTCTCTGGATTTTTCCATCACCCACGCTCATCGTTATCCTCTCAGCTCCACCATCAGATCACAACACAACATTCAGGGTGTTAACTTCAGTAACCAGGTTACAGTCGGATCATTTCTGAACTGTCATGTAAACCAGAACAGTAGATTTAGAGATGCAAAACAACCTCAAAGAGACTCAAAACAACCTCAAAGAGACGCAAAACAACCTCAAAGAGACTCAAAACAACCACAAAGAGACGCAAAACAACCACAAAGAGACTCAAAACAACCTTAAAGAGATGCAAAACAACCACAAAGAGATGCAAAACAACCACAAAGAGATGCAAAACAACGTCAAAGAGATGTAAAACAACCTCAAAGAGATGCAAAACAACCTCAAAGAGACGCAAAACAACCTCGAAGAGACTCAAAACAACCACAAAGAGACGCAAAACAACCACAAAGAGACTCAAAACAACCTCAAAGAGACTCAAAACAACCTCAAAGAGACGCAAAACAACCTCAAAGAGACTCAAAACAACCTCAAAGAGACGCAAAACAACCACAAAGAGACTCAAAACAACCACAGAGATGCAAAACAACCACAAAGAGACGCAAAACAAACACAAACATGTGATGTACAAAAACATTTATTTTCTTTACTTTCTTTGTATGAGTTTAATGTTTTCAGGGTTTATCTAATGTGTTTTTCAGTCAGTCCAGGCTGTGATTTATTCTGATGACAGAAGTTAACTGTTGGTGGGACTGTAACACATCACTGACTTATAGAATATATACATATATCTACTTATATCTACATATAAAGCTGTTAAACTTGATGTTTTCTTCTCATGTTAATCAGTTTGGTACAGAACTATTCTGTTGTGTTGGAGCTCAATCAAACGTTAAACCTCCAGTCATGAAGTCTAATGTACTTTTATCTGATATATAATCAATACATATTCATATATATTATATACTCTGGTGTCTTCATGTGTATTAATGCCTTTTGATCCATTCATGTTGTACAAACCGCCGTATTTTTAGTGATTGCATTATATTCTGTTATTTTACATGAAATCACGTCCTGACTGATGCAGTTTTCTGTGAATCATTAATTAAACTACTAAACTATAAATCATAATTAAATTGTTTATCATGCTTTCCACATTAGTGTTAACATAAAACAACAGCGTTATAAAGTATAAATCACTGCATTATAAAACACCAATCACCTGTTTTCCTTGATAGAAACCTGATATTGTTGTTATGTTATATCACAAATATTTGACAAAAAAACTATTTCCAATGTCAACAATACTCATTAAATAAAGTTTTCTTTCCCTCCTACAGAGAGTTCAGTCTGTTACTGCGTTATCTTTGATTGGTGATCAGCGTGAGCGTCTTTTGAGGAGAATTATCTGTAAATAAAAACCCATAATTGAGAGGAGTCTGCAGGTTTTCCTCACAAGGAGACAGCCCCAACAGCCTGAATGTTGTCTGGCTGAGTTCCTCCTGCTGCTGCTGCTTGTGGACTTTAAACGCTGTGACACCTGAAGAACACTTCAGACACTCAGAGGATGAAGGAATCAAACTGAAACTGTCATTTCTATCTCATCCCCAGTGGAAGTTACACCAGACCTACATCCTCTCCTCTACCTATAATAACAAGAACACTAATAAGGAGTTAAATTAGTATTAATGGCTGCATTATTCCCTCTGAGAACTGTAGCTCCTGACTCCGACCACTAGAGGGCAGTGAATGCTTGTGATTTTACACCAATGACAACCGTCAACACTTATTACTGTATATAATAAACCAATAGAATCAAACATCAGACAAGTTAGTATTTATTGTATTAGAATGACTCACATTTAAAAGGGACTTAATGGTGATTGATAACTAAATGAATATTGACATTATGAAGAGAGATGTAGATTTATTTGTACAACGTGCTTTATATAAGACATAATGAGAAACAAAAGGTAATAAAA
>NW_027428137.1:0-24248 GCF_043250625.1 Sebastes fasciatus | reverse complement strand
ACTGGAGGTCTGCATCAGCCTCTGTTAGTCTGACATTAACATGTTAATCTACTGGAGGTCTGCATCAGCCTCTGTTAGTCTGACATTAACATGTTAATCTACTGGAGGTCTGCATCAGCCTCTGTTAGTCTGACATTAACATGTTAATCTACTGGAGGTCTGCATCAGCCTCTGTTAGTCTGACATTAACATGTTAATCTACTGGAGGTCTGCATCAGCCTCTGTTAGTCTGACATTAACATGTTAATCTACTGGAGGTCTGCATCAGCCTCTGTTAGTCTGACATTAACATGTTAATCTACTGGAGGTCTGCATCAGCCTCTGTTAGTCTGACATTAACATGTTAATCTACTGGAGGTCTGCATCAGCCTCTGTTAGTCTGACATTAACATGTTAATCTACTGGAGGTCTGCATCAGCCTCTGTTAGTCTAACATTAACATGTTAATCTACTGGAGGTCTGCATCAGCCTCTGTTAGTCTGACATTAACATGTTGATCTACTGGAGGTCTGCATCAGCCTCTGTTAGTCTGACATTAACATGTTGATCTACTGGAGGTCTGCATCAGCCTCTGTTAGTCTAACATTAACATGTTAATCTACTGGAGGTCTGCATCAGCCTCTGTTAGTCTGACATTAACATGTTGATCTACTGGAGGTCTGCATCAGCCTCTGTTAGTCTAACATTAACATGTTAATCTACTGGAGGTCTGCATCAGCCTCTGTTAGTCTGACATTAACATGTTGATCTACTGGAGGTCTGCATCAGCCTCTGTTAGTCTAACATTAACATGTTGATCTACTGGAGGTCTGCATCAGCCTCTGTTAGTCTAACATTAACATGTTAATCTACTGGAGGTCTGCATCAGCCTCTGTTAGTCTGACATTAACATGTTGATCTACTGGAGGTCTGCATCAGCCTCTGTTAGTCTAACATTAACATGTTGATCTACTGGAGGTCTGCATCAGCCTCTGTTAGTCTAACATTAACATGTTGATCTACTGGAGGTCTGCATCAGCCTCTGTTAGTCTGACATTAACATGTGATCTACTGGAGGTCTGCATCAGCCTCTGTTAGTCTAACATTAACATGTTGATCTACTGGAGGTCTGCATCAGCCTCTGTTAGTCTGACATTAACATGTTGATCTACTGGAGGTCTGCATCAGCCTCTGTTAGTCTAACATTAACATGTTGATCTACTGGAGGTCTGCATCAGCCTCTGTTAGTCTGACATTAACATGTTGATCTACTGGAGGTCTGCATCAGCCTCTGTTAGTCTGACATCAACATGTTGATCTACTGGAGGTCTGCATCAGCCTCTGTTAGTCTGACATCAACATGTTAATCTACTGGAGGTCTGCATCAGCCTCTGTTAGTCTGACATCAACATGTTGATCTACTGGAGGTCTGCATCAGCCTCTGTTAGTCTGACATCAACATGTTGATCTACTGGAGGTCTGCATCAGCCTCTGTTAGTCTAACATTAACATGTTGATCTACTGGAGGTCTGCATCAGCCTCTGTTAGTCTGACATTAACATGTTGATCTACTGGAGGTCTGCATCAGCCTCTGTTAGTCTGACATTAACATGTTAATCTACTGGAGGTCTGCATCAGCCTCTGTTAGTCTGACATTAACATGTTGATCTACTGGAGGTCTGCATCAGCCTCTGTTAGTCTGACATCAACATGTTGATCTACTGGAGGTCTGCATCAGCCTCTGTTAGTCTGACATTAACATGTTAAACAGCAGCAGTTAGAGCGTCTGGATGTGGATGATTGTCAGGATGCTGCTGAGTGACTACCCGACCCGACGGAGGACGGAACCTGCTAAAAAGATAAATTAATAAATAATTCTGTTGTCTTCTTTATTTATTTATCTTTGCATTAATTCTTTTATTTATTTAGGTATTTATTTATTTATATTTATTTTTAAATGTATGTATTTATTTCTTCACGTTGAGTGACAGACCCCTCATTTAAATAATGAGGCAGAAATGCATAAAGAAATGTAAAAACAAAAGAATACAGAAATAAAAAAGTTTGGGTGAAATGCAAAGGGAAAATCATGCATAAATAAATGAATAAATAATTATAAAACACATTTAGAAAATAAATAAATGCAAGAACAATTAAATAAATTTAAAATGTAATAAAAACAAATAAATAAATAAATAAAAGGGAAAATTAAACAGAAGAGTAAATAATAAAAGGAATTAATGCAAAGATAAATAAATACATTAAAACAATCAATCAATTTATGTCACATTTGATCAATTAATTAATGGCAACATTTATTTTGAATATTATTTTGCTACATTTAATGACGTATTTATTCATTTATCCATTCATTTATTTATTTATACATTTATTTTTTATTTTGTCAGGTTCCGTCCTCCGTACTGACGGCGCCACAGTTGATGGTTTTGTCCCGGGGAGACTGGGCCTCACATCCTGAGTCCTTATTTTTATTAATATACAAACGTATGAGATGACAAAGTGTGACGCTGATATGAAGTTTAGTCTGAGCGGCGTCTCGTGTCCTTCAGATCGGAGTTTAAAACGTCTGAATTTAGAGGCTACTTGTGTGTGTGTGTGTGTGTGTGTGTGTGTGTGTGTGTGTGTGTGTGTGTGTGTGTGTGTGTGTGTGTGTGTGTGTGTGTGTGTGTGTGTGTGTGTGTGTGTGTCGAGGAGCTGCCTCAACATAAATATGTATTTCCTGTCTGCACCATCAGCTGGGAGGAAAAATGTAAATTTAACATTCATCTCACTGCCTCCTCTTCCTCCTCTTCCTCCTCTTCCTCCTCCCTGATTTAGGATTGCTGCAGGGCCTCAGAGGATAGAAACACATTTTCACTCACACTTCCTCCTATCTCCCTTTCTAATTTCCTCACACCCTGGCACGCACACACACACACACACACACACACACACACACACACACACACACACAGCGAGTAATGCATGCAGAGCAGAGCAGTGATATCCAGCTAAAAGGGGGGATGGTTTAAATTTTAATGACTTCTGCAGGAGGAGGCTGTGATTTCATTGGAAACACTCGGCTGCACAGAGCAAAATCTATAATCCTCTTTATTGGAGGGAGTCTCCGCGGACGCTGTGTGTGTGTGTGTGTGTGTGTGTGTGTGTGTGTGCGTGCGTGTCAAATCTCTTTGTTCTCATTCAGGACTGTTTCCATCGGAGTCCTCGGGGATAATCAGCTGCAGAGTCAGAAGTTGCGTGATGGCTTATTTCACTATTCAATTTGAGAAGGTGATATTATGATATTAGTGTGAGTGATTCATGGTGAGGCAGGAAGGAGGCAGCAAGGAGGCAGGAAGGAGGCAGCAAGGAGGCAGCAAGGAGGCAGGAAGGAGGCAGCAAGGAGGCAGCAAGGAGGCAGGAAGGAGGCAGCAAGGAGGCAGCAAGGAGGCAGGAAGGAGGCAGCAAGGAGGCAGGAAGGAGGCAGGAACGAGGAGGCAGGAACGAGGCAGGAACGAGGCAAGAAGGAGGCAGGAACGAGGCAGGAAGGAGGCAGGAAGGAGGCAGCAAGGAGGCAGCAAGGAGGCAGGAAGGAGGCAGCAAGGAGGCAGGAAGGAGGCAGGAAGGAGGCAGCAAGGAGGCAGGAAGGAGGCAGGAAGGAGGCAGCAAGGAGGCAGGAAGGAGGCAGGAACGAGGAGGCAGGAACGAGGCAGGAACGAGGCAAGAAGGAGGCAGGAACGAGGCAGGAAGGAGGCAGGAAGGAGGCAGCAAGGAGGCAGGAACGAGGAGGCAGGAACGAGGCAGGAACGAGGCAAGAAGGAGGCAGGAAGGAGGCAGGAAGGATGCTGGAAGGAGGAAGGAAGGAGGGAGGAAGGAGGCAGGAAGGATGCAGGAAGGAGGCAGGAAGGAGGCAGCAAGGAGGCAGGAAGGAGGCAGGAACGAGGAGGCAGGAACGAGGCAGGAACGAGGCAAGAAGGAGGCAGGAAGGAGGCAGGAAGGAGGCAGGAAGGATGCTGGAAGGAGGAAGGAAGGAGGGAGGAAGGAGGCAGGAAGGATGCAGGAAGGAGGCCGGAAGGAGGGAGGAAGGAGGCAGGAAGGAGGCAGGAAGGAGGAGGCAGGAATGAGCCGTAATGAGACCTGATTGGAGTCGACGCTGCGTTCAACAGAGAACATGACGGTTTATAATGTGACACCTGATTAATGAGGCGCTCGGCGTCCTCCAGCTGGTGCTGGTAACGGGTTGATGACGTGTTGTTTGGTAGAATCAGAAGAAAAGATTTCATCTGTGTGTGTTCATAAGTTAGTCGTAGTAGTCTGGTATATCGGGAAGCACTGATCCGACTCTTAACAACTAAATACATAGATATATATTTAGAAAATAGATTTCCCTCCGAACATCATCAGAAGGTTCCTGTAAGTAGTTCATGATCCAGGATGTGTGCTGGACTGGTCAGTACTGGTCCCAGTCTGATAAAGCAGTAGTCATGGTGGATGTGGAGCAGCAGGGTGTTTGGATTACCTCTTCCAGAGCAGAGCAGCTTTCACATCCCATCTCACAGTCTGTCCGTCCTCATCCAGCTGGAGGAAACATCCTGATGGAGCTATTTCCTGCTGCTGCTGCTCGCCGCTGAAACACGCCGCTGAAACACGCCGCTGAAACACGCCGCTCCGTCTCTCTGCTAAACATCAAGCCGTAGTCAGCCGGCAGCTTGACGTGTTCAGAATTCGGTTTGTTGTTCCGCAGATGGATCTTCAGGTAGTTTCTGGTTCTCAGCTGACTGACGTCGGATCAGATCAGCCGGAGGTCGTCCGGTTTATTTGCTCTCTGCAGCTGCTGTTAGTTTACAGTCTTGATGCTAAGCTAAGCTAACCGTCTACTGACCTTTCTTTAAGAATCATCAGATAACAGATCTACCAGAGAAACCCAGAGAGCATCCGGGTCAGAGTCGATGTTTATGTCTGATCTGGTGGTTTGAATGTTGCATCGAGCTGCGAGTAGATCGACCAACAAAGAGATTAACCAGCAACTCTTTAGATTATTCATTTATGTTGTTTAAATGTCAAACATTTCCTGCTTTTCTCTGTTTTATATCATTTTAAACTGAATATTGTGAGTTTGGACTGTTGGTCTGACAAAACAAGTCATTTAACCCCCTGAGAGCCGCGTCATCGCAGGTTCCTAAAGACTTGACTGTCTGTCAGAGGCTCTTCAGGTTCAGCTTTAGAGATAGAGTGAAGAAACAAAGATACCAAGATACAAAGAAGGGCTGTCAAAGTTAACGCGATAATAACTTAATTAAATTAACAACATTTTTATTTATTATTAAAATAATAAATTCTTATTTCATCTTATTTTTATCAGCCCAATATCCTCCCCCGTGGCGGTGTCGGTGGCGGTGTCGGTGGCGGTGGCGGTGGCGGTGGCGGTGGCGGTGGCGGTGGCGGTGGCGGTGGCGGTGCCTCCCCAGCTCTGAGTGTGTTTGTAGCGTGCTGCCTCTTCATCACTATTAGAACAGAAGATGTTTAATCTCTGAGACTCTTCTGGTTCAATCAAAGTTAAAGTTACAGAAACACAGAAGCAGCGTCTGAACCAGGAAACCGTCTCCTGCTGTAGTTCATCTTCATCTTCATCTCCATCTTCATCTTCATCTTCATCTTCATCTCCATCTTCATCTTCATCTCCATCTTCATCTTCATCTTCATCTCCATCTCCATCTTCATCTCCATCTTCATCTTCATCTTCATCTCCATCTCCATCTCCATCTCCATCTTCATCTTCATCTTCATCTCCATCTCCATCTCCATCTTCATCTTCATCTTCATCTCCATCTTCATCTTCATCTCCATCTCCATCTTCATCTTCATCTCCATCTCCATCTTCATCTCCATCTTCATCTTCATCTCCATCTTCATCTTCATCTCCATCTCCATCTTCATCTTCATCTCCATCTCCATCTCCATCTCCATCTTCATCTTCATCTTCATCTCCATCTCCATCTTCATCTTCATCTTCATCTCCATCTCCATCTGACAGAGCTCATCCTCTCAGGAACTCTAACTAAATATCCAGAGAGGCTCTGAGCTGAACATTCAGCTCCCTCCTCCTCCTCCTCCTCCTCCTCCTCCTCCTCCTCATCCTCATCCTCCTCTTCCTCCTCCTCTTCATCATCTTCTTCTTCCTCCTCCTCCTCCTCATCATCATCTTCTTCTTCCTCCTCCTCCTCTTCCTCATCCTCCTCCTCCTCTTCCTCCTCCTCTTCATCATCTTCTTCCTCCTCCTCCTCCTCCTCCTCCTCATCATCTTCTTCTTCCTCCTCCTCCTCCTCCTCATCCTCTTCCTCCTCTTCCTCCTCCCTGGTGTTCTTCCTCTCTCTCTCTCTGCGTGCCGGTGTCATTAACGGTGATTTATGTGAGGGCTCTGAGGAACACGGTGTGAGCCAATAGGTGAGCTGCGGGTACACCCCCCCCCCCCCTGCCGCCGGTGATTGATCAACACAAACACAAACGGCGAGCCTCGGGGCCGTCGAGAGGAAACACACAATTAGTGGGTGTGTTTCTTGTTGCAGGAGACAATAGCTATTGTGTGTGTGTGTGTGTGTGTGTGTGTGTGTGTGTGTGTGTGTGTGTGTGTGTGTGTGTGTGTGTGTGTGTGTGTGTGTGAGCTGAATAGAGTCTGTAGAGACCTGCAGCTTTATTTTGGAGAGCTTTCAGTGTTGTACTGAAACATCTGCCAACGTAAACAGCCCCGATGAATCCTCCTCCTCTTCCTCCTCCTCCTCTTCATCCTCCTTTTCCTCCTCATCTTCTCCCTCCTCCTCTTCATCCTCTTCTCCCTCCTCCTCCTCTTCATCCTCCTCTCCCTCATCCTCCTCCTCCTCTTCATCCTCTTCTCCCTCATCCTCCTCCTCCTCCTCTTCCTCCTCTTCATTCTCCTCTTCCTCCTCATTTTCCCTCCTCCTCCTCCTCCTCCTCCTCCTCCTCCTCCTCTTCCTCCTCCTCCTCCTCCTCCTCCTCCTCCTCCTCCTCTTCTTCCTCCTCCTCCTCCTCTTCATTCTCCTCTTCCTCCTCATTTTCCCTCCTCCTCCTCCTCCTCCTCCTCCTCCTCCTCCTCCTCCTCCTCCTCCTCCTCTCCCTCCTCTTCATCCTCTTCTCCCTCCTCCTCCTCTCCCTCTGTCGTCTGCTCTGCCTCCTCCTCCTCATCCTCCTCTTCCTCCTCCTCTTCCTCCTCCTCCTCCTCTCCCGTCGTCTGCTCTGCCTCCTCCTCCTCCTCTTCCTCCTCCTCTTCATCCTCCTCCTCCTCCTCCTCTCCCTCCGTCGTCTGCTCTGCCTCCTCCTCCTCCTCTTCATCCTCCTCCTCCTCCTCTCCCTCCGTCGTCTGCTCTGCCTCCTCCTCCTCATCCTCCTCTTCCTCCTCCTCTTCCTCCTCCTCCTCCTCTCCCTCCGTCGTCTGCTCTGCCTCCTCCTCCTCCTCTTCCTCCTCCTCTTCATCCTCCTCCTCCTCCTCCTCATCCTCCTCTTCCTCCTCCTCTTCCTCCTCCTCTTTATCCTCCTCCTCCTCCTCTCCCTCCGTCGTCTGCTCTGCCTCCTCCTCCTCTTCCTCCTCCTCTTTATCCTCCTCCTCCTCCTCTCCCTCCGTCGTCTGCTCTGCCTCCTCCTCCTCCTCTTCATCCTCCTCCTCCTCCTCTCCCTCCGTCGTCTGCTCTGCCTCCTCCTCCTCCTCTTCATCCTCCTCCTCCTCCTCTCCCTCCGTCGTCTGCTCTGCCTCCAGTCACCAGAGGAGAATATGTAGAGTTATATATTTATGAATGAAGCTTCACTTTAAATCCACTAATTATGAAGGTGTCGGATTTAAATCCTCTTCTGCTGCTGAACATTAATAAACGGAGCCGAATGTCTGCAGCATTCAGAGCGACGCTTCCTCCTGTAGCACCGTGATTAACATGTCTGTGTATTAATATTACTACAATATCACTATTTATTCTGTTGTCAGAATACCACAAAACTCACGTTTGAGCCGACAAACACAAAACTCTGCTAGACATGGGGAACACACAAACTAATCAAGTAGGGATTATTATCATTATTACCGAGCTTTAATATGTTGTTCTTTCTGTTAAACCATTCAATATCTAGTTTGTAAAATGTCAGAAAATAGAAAACCAAACAAAGAGTCATCTTTATTGGACGAATATGTCCACATACGAGGAATATGACTCCGTTTAGAGTTAGACTCTAATAATAAATAAGCAGTAGAATCCTGTATTAGATGAATCAGCCCTCATGAGTTGATTGTAGAAGTTGAATCAGAGTTTGATCTCATTAATATGCAGATTTATTCTCTCGTCTGCATACCAACATCAGTGTGATGGTGTCGAGGTGATAACGAGAGGAAAACAAAGAGTTAAAAACATTCACAGGAGACCAAGAAGAGAGAGATGAGAGAGAGAAGAGAGTATGTTTGAAGAGAGGAGAGGTTAACAGCTCACCTGCTGTTCAGGTGTCTTCTCACTGATTCTGATAAGTGGTGTCATTTAACTCTTCACATCCAGTGGACTAACACAGAGACAGACTCAAAACAAGGAGAATACAACTGAACAAAGTAAACAGAAACATTTAACTACAACTATTCTGATATTCTGGTACAGTCTATAATATATAACATGGTACTGGTATACAGTCTGTTTGCATAGAGGAGCTGCAGAATGCTGGACTGGTTCATTCTAGTCTGGTCTGGCTCGGCTTGGCTCAGGTCTGTCTCTGCCATATGGTCCTCTCTGGCAGTAACTCTGTGTTCTGTTCACTTGGCTGAACACTAAACAGGAATCACACACGCTGCTCCGTAATAACTGCCACTTTATGAACGCTCTGAATCTATTCTCTTCTAATTAATGAACGTAGTTATCACGTTAACATCACAACGTCACGTCACCACACACTATCTCAGCTTCTACATGTTGTATTCTTGTTGTATTCATGTTGTATTCATGTTGTATTCATGTTGTATTCATGTTGTATTCATGTTGTACTCATGTTGTATTCATGTTGTATTCATGTTGTATTCATGTTGTATTCTTGTTGTATTCATGTTGTTTTCATGTTGTATTTATCACAGCTGCTCACTCAGGCTCTCTCTACATGTAGACAGATATTTACCCGACGTTAAAAACCCTCATTCTGTCTACACCACCTTCCTTTTTTTCCCACCTTGTTGTTAAACTCTTTTACTGCTTTGGTTTCTTTATTTATGGAAGTCAGCAGCTGCTCCTCAGGATGATGTCAATCAGGGATTCTTAAAGCAGGTCCGGGGACTCTAGGGCCGGCTTCATGCCTATTGGCCGTATAGGCGGTTGCCTAGGACGCCACCGTCTGGGGCACTGGTCCCCCTCTAAAGATAAATAAATAAATGATGATGATGATGATGATGATGATGTCACGGTGAAACCCATGAATCAGTGTATTGTAGGATCTGTAGACTGATGAAGTGTGTTTGTCTCCTCAGGGATCATCAGACTGGAGCTGCTGCTGCTGCTGAACCGTGAGTCTGATTCCTTCATTCATTCATTCATTCACTCATTCATGAACTCTGACTCCTCATCAGCATCAACTGGTAACACTCGCTGGTCGTTGGTCTACATGAAATACTGCTGATATCCTGTTTATAATTAATAATAACATGCTTCTGATCAGATTTAAAGTCGTTTTCTGACACCAGATGATCAGTTATTGATTCTTCGTGTGGTTCAGTCTTCTAGTTTTTTAGAGAACCTGAACGCTGTTCTCCAGATTCGTGTTGTTGTTGATGCACGTGTTGTTCTTTTATCAGTTTCAAACTCTTTTATTGAGACCAAGTTGTTGGTCGGCTGCTTCTGTTTGCTTTGTTTTGCTCTTTTGTTTGTAGGATCGTGACACAAGTGTTTGTTTTGGTATCAACACTGAAGTTCAGGCGTCATGTTGGCGACCGCCGTCTCTCTGTTTTAGGTTTAACAGAGACAGCGTCAGTGTTGCTCTCTCCCAATGAAAGTAGCTAGCATTAGCTTTAGCATTAGCTCCAATAGTCGCTATAAGTCGCCAGAATATGTCATACACTCATTTACATATTGTTGACGTCACCGTGCATCATTTGCATATCGTTGACGTCATCGTGCATCATTTACATATTGTTGACGTCATCGTGCATCATTTGCATATTGTTGACGTCACCGTGCATCATTTGCATATCGTTGACGTCATCGTGCATCATTTACATATTGTTGACGTCACCGTGCATCATTTGCATATTGTTGACGTCACCGTGCATCATTTGCATATTGTTGACGTCACCGTGCATCATTTGCATATTGTTGACGTCACCGTGCATCATTTGCATATTGTTGACGTCACCGTGCATCATTTGCATATTGTTGACGTCACCGTGCATCATTTGCATATTGTTGACGTCATCGTGCATCATTTGCATATTGTTGACGTCACCGTGCATCATTTGCATATTGTTGACGTCATCGTGCATCATTTGCATATTGTTGACGTCACCGTGCATCATTTGCATATTGTTGACGTCACCGTGCATCATTTGCATATCGTTGACGTCACCGTGCATCATTTACATATTGTTGACGTCATCGTGCATCATTTGCATATTGTTGACGTCACCGTGCATCATTTGCATCATTTGCATATTGTTGACGTCACCGTGCATCATTTGCATATCGTTGACGTCACCGTGCATCATTTACATATTGTTGACGTCATCGTGCATCATTTGCATATTGTTGACGTCACCGTGCATCATTTGCATATTGTTGACGTCATCGTGCATCATTTGCATATTGTTGACGTCACCGTGCATCATTTGCATATTGTTGACGTCACCGTGCATCATTTGCATATTGTTGACGTCATCGTGCATCATTTGCATATTGTTGACGTCATCGTGCATCATTTGCATATTGTTGACGTCACCGTGCATCATTTGCATATTGTTGACGTCATCGTGCATCATTTGCATATTGTTGACGTCACCGTGCATCATTTGCATATTGTTGACGTCATCGTGCATCATTTGCATATTGTTGACGTCATCGTGCATCATTTGCATATTGTTGACGTCATCGTGCATCATTTGCATATTGTTGACGTCACCGTGCATCATTTGCATATTGTTGACGTCATCGTGCATCATTTGCATATTGTTGACGTCATCGTGCATCATTTGCATATTGTTGACGTCATCGTGCATCATTTGCATATTGTTGACGTCATCGTGCATCATTTGCATATTGTTGAATCAGCTGACTTTCACACATATATTTCGTAATAGCGCCGTTAACGCCGACTTTACTTTTTCACACTGAATCAAACAACGGCGTCATGATGGCACCCGGTCTGGCGGTGTAGCGGTGTGGCAGTGTGGCAGTGTGGCAGTGTGGCGGTGTAGCGGTGTGGCGAAAGCCCGCCATCATGGTGGGAGCAAAAAAGGCATGACGTTGAACAAAACATTGTATCGTATCCCTCTACTTCTTCTTCGCTTCTTCCATTTGTGTTGCTACTTCCTCTTCCCTTCCTTCCTTTAGTCTTTTCACCTCCTCGTCTCCTCGTCTCCTCCTCCCTCACCTCCTCACCTCCTCGCCTCCTCACCTCCCCCCCTCCTCACCTCCTCACCTCCTCGCCTCCTCTGTCCTCGGTGCAGACAGCATGAGGAGCAGCCAGGGCCACTATTTACATCTTGATATATCAGTTTCCTGCAGCAGCGGAGGCGGTGATGGATGGCGTGTTGCCGGTGCGGCGGCGCTCGCCATGAGTTACCGCGGTGATTACCGGCAGAGACGGCTCCTCGCTGGCCACTTCATCACAGAGAGCGGCGGTGAGGACGGAGAGAGAAAAAGGAGAGAGGGGGCAGAAAAACAGAAAGAGAAGTGAGAAAAAGCCAATTGGAGGAGAGAGCGGGAGGACGGCGGCGGTGACTCGCTGTGGCAGGAAGTTAGAGGAGACCGCGTCTGATTGGACCAAACAAACCGGTTCATTTGGAACATAAACGTAAACAGGAAGAGGATGTAAATATATATGATCACAGGAAATGTTCTCCTCTCTACGGCTCAGTGCTGACTCACGTTTTCCAACCAAACCATGAACCATGAATTTCTCCCTTTTTTTGAAGTCTGAAGGTCCAGCCCTCATCCTCCTCTTCCTCTCCTCCTCTCCTCCACCTCCTCCTCCTCCTCCTCCTCTCCTACTCCTCCTCCTCCTCTCCTACTCCTCCTCCTCCTCTTCCTCTCCTCCTCTCCTCCTCCTCCTCCTCCTCTCCTACTCCTCCTCCTCCTCTCCTACTCCTCCTCCTCCTCTTCCTCTCCTCCTCCTCCTCCTCCTACTCCTCTCCTACTCCTCCTCCTCCTCTTCCTCTCCTCCTCCTCCTCCTCCTACTCCTCTCCTACTCCTCCTCCTCCTCCTCCTCTTCCTCTCTTCCTCTCCTCCTCCTCTTCTCCTCCTCCTCTTCCTCTTCCTCCTCCTCCTCCTCTCCTACTTCTCCTCAACTGCTCCTCCACTTCCTCTCCTCCTCTTCCTCCTCCTCTTCCTCTCCTCCTCTCCTCCTCTCCTCCTCTTCCTCTCCTCCTCTTCCTCCTCCTCTTCCTCTCCTCCTCCTCCTCTCTGAGTGTGTCATCCTGTGGTCGGCTGGTCGGTGATTTCATGTCTAGACCAGCTGTTCTGCTGCCATCCAGCAGGAAAATGTGACTTGTCCTCGTCCTGCTGGATCCTGATGAGTGAAAGCAGGTCGACGTCGGGCAGCTGAGTCATTCAGCTGGAGAGTTAATGACTGATGGAAACTCACGTCTAAATACTGGAGACATGCTGAGATACTGCAGCAGCTTCATGCACTACAAGTACTCATTGTGCAGTAAAAGTACAGCAGTATTCTCAGCTTGGTGCAGTAAAAGTACTTGATTTGCAGCTGTTGTAGTATTATATTGTTGTAGTATTATATTGTTGTAGTATTATATTGTTGTAGTATTATATTGTTGTAGTATGTTATTGTTGTAGTATTATATTGTTGTAGTATGTTATTGTTGTAGTATGTTATTGTTGTAGTATGTTATTGTTGTAGTATGTTATTGTTGTAGTATTATATTGTTGTAGTATGTTATTGTTGTAGTATGTTATTGTTGTGTATGTTATTGTTGTAGTATGTTATTGTTGTAGTATTATATTGTTGTAGTATGTTATTGTTGTAGTATGTTATTGTTGTAGTATGTTATTGTTGTAGTATGTTATTGTTGTAGTATTATATTGTTGTAGTATTATATTGTTGTAGTATGTTATTGTTGTAGTATGTTATTGTTGTAGTATGTTATTGTTGTAGTATTATATTGTTGTAGTATGTTATTGTTGTATTAGTTTGGGGGTTTTGAATCATTTCTGAAGCTGAACAAGTTTTTCTAAAGTAACTAAAGCCGTCAGATAAATGTAACGCAGTAAGAAGTACCATCGTTCCCTCTGAGATGTAGTGGAGTAGAAGTAGAAAGTATCAGAATATGGAAATACTCCAGTATAGTATAAGTACAGTACTTCAGTAAAGGTACTGTGTTGTGTGTTTAGTGTTGAGTTAAATGATGAAGTCAGTTTAACCTCCGAGTGACTGTGAACAACATCCATCAGGCTTTAGCTGGTATTAATGAGAACACTGAACACAGTTACAGATCTGTTAGTTAACGTTTCCTCATGATGGTGATGAGAACGTTAGCAGGCAGTAGAACATGTCTATATGAAGAATATAAAGTATGTAAAGTATATATAAAGGATGTCAAGGTTATCTGTGAGGCTGCAGACGGAGCAGACGGAGCAGCGAGACGGTTTCTCTTCCTGGCTGCTGAATAATTTACCACCGTGGTTCGACCTTGAGGTGTCCTCTGTGGTCTCTGAACGTCCACCGCTCTCTGACGTCTCCGCTGCTGCTGCCTCATATAATCATATAACCCCCCCCTACACACACACACACCTGTCTGTGGCCTGGGCGGTCCGTCCTTTAAACGTGTCCTCCAGCGTGTTGAATACTTGATGGAGGAGACGCCGGCGTCACATCCATGAACGTGGTCATGCAGAAGAACATCAGCCGTGTTAGCAAACTGTCAGGGACGCCTTTACAAGGGTCTCGCCTCCGGACAGAATGTCTCTCAGAGGACAAAATGTCTCTCAGAGGACAGAATGTCTCTCAGAGGACAAAATGTCTCTCAGAGGACAGAATGTCTCTCAGAGGACAGAATGTCTCTCAAAGGACAGAATGTCTCTCAGAGGACAAAATGTCTCTCAAAGGACAAAATGTCTCTCAGAGGACAAAATGTCTCTCAGAGGACAGAATGTCTCTCAGAGGACAAAATGTCTCTCAGAGGACAGAATGTCTCTCAGAGGACAGAATGTCTCTCAGAGGACAGAATGTCTCTCAGAGGACAAAATGTCTCTCAGAGGACAGAATGTCTCTCAGAGGACAGAATGTCTCTCAGAGGACAAAATGTCTCTCAGAGGACAGAATGTCTCTCAGAGGACAAAATGTCTCTCAGAGGACAGAATGTCTCTCAGAGGACAGAATGTCTCTCAAAGGACAGAATGTCTCTCAGAGGACAAAATGTCTCTCAAAGGACAAAATGTCTCTCAGAGGACAGAATGTCTCTCAGAGGACAAAATGTCTCTCAGAGGACAGAATGTCTCTCAGAGGACAGAATGTCTCTCAAAGGACAGAATGTCTCTCAGAGGACAAAATGTCTCTCAGAGGACAGAATGTCTCTCAAAGGACAAAATGTCTCTCAGAGGACAGAATGTCTCTCAGAGGACAGAATGTCTCTCAAAGGACAAAATGTCTCTCAGAGGACAGAATGTCTCTCAGAGGACAGAATGTCTCTCAGAGGACAGAATGTCTCTCAGAGCCTCTGAAGGAGTTTTTTATTTCGACGTTGAGCCGCAGCAGCTCACAGACTCTTCATGCTTGACTCTGTGTTTGTAATGCCGACTGCTTTAGAGTCTGGACGGCTGCAGGCGTCTGTAAACGCTGCAACATGATGCAGGATAAGCGGTTACAGATAATGAATGAAACCATTAATTATCACAGTATCTGATTAATGTTCTGTTGTAATTCCGTCACTCAGAGATGAACCCTGATATTCCTCTTGACGGTGAACATGTTGATATCCTGCAGTCTGCATCACTGTGAGGATGAAGTGATGCTCTGAGCTTTGACACCAACATGTGTGCTGTTGTAGCTCATGAATATCGGCGTGTTATTCAGACAGGAAGCTGATCTGAAAGCTTTTCTTCATAATGAAATGATGTTTTCCACCTCCCACGGCTTTGATCAAGTCACAATACAATCTGTGCACAAACATCCCCATCGACAATCTGAGCTGTGAATAGATGCACGGTGTGACAATAGAGTCTATCTGCATGTAGGAGGAAGCAAAGGGAGGGTTTCTACTGCACAAAGAGAAGCTTTATCGCCTCTCCCCCCCCCCCACAGGCATCTGGCTGCTCTTTAATTGCTGCCGTGAATCAGATGAGAAGTTGCTGCTCTTTGAATAAACGTCTCCACGCTACACTGCTTCCATTAAAAATCACCACAGATTCATCTCTGAAGGCCTCGCTGGGTGTGTGTGTGTGTTCCCGTTCATCTGTCTTTGTAAGGACCAAAGTGTCAGACCTGCAGAGCGGGGACACGTTTATAGAAATAAATTTAAAAATGTAGAAAAATAAATATAAAATAAATTAAAAAAATGCAAAAAAATCAAATCAAAATAAATGCAAAAATAAATTAATACAAAGATAAATAGATAAAGACGCAAATTAAAACATAAATATCAGTTTATGTAACATTTAATCAATTAATTAATGGCTACATTTAGAGCCTAAATAAATACATAAAATAATAAATACACAAATTTAAAAATAAATATAAAATAAATTACAAATAAATTAGAAAAATAAATCAATCAAAATAAATAGATAAATAAATACACACATTTAAAGATAAATATAAAATAAATTAAAAAAATGCATAATAAATTAATACAAAGATAAATAGATAAAGACGCAAATTAAAACAGAAATATACATTTTTCTCAAATTTTATCAATTTATTAGCTACATTTATTTTAAATATAATGTTTGCTACATTTAATGACATATTTGTTTATTTATCGAGTTATTTATTTATTATTAATTGTTTTGTTATGAGTGCTTTCACACAGAATGTAAATATTATGCAGCGAAAAAGCAACTTCATTTTTTTTCAGAACGAGGTTGATGCTCTGAGTTTTTGCACCGTCAATAAAGACGTCAACCAATCGGGTTGTGCAGCACAAACAACAACAGGAGGCTCCTTACTCCGGCAAACTTTATTCCTCTTTTGACAAAGGCAGCACAGACCTGTTAAGATAAGATCAGATCAGATATTCCTTTATTAGTCCCACAGTGGAGACTTTTGCAGAGTACAGCAGCAAAGAGAGACAAGAAGCATCAGTAAAAAACTAAAAGCAAAAACAAAAGTGAAACAAAATATGAACAATTTAAATAGAAGGAAATATAAAAATAGGAACAATATGAACAAGGGGAATATTAAAAATGGGAACAGTATATACAGGATTGACAATAAACAGCCTATTAACATAATTGCATAAGTGGAAAAATGATATCACACAGTGAACAACACAGTGTTCTTACCTTAGCTGCTCAAAATGAAGTTAATTTGAACTACTTGTTATTCTGTTGGGTAGTTTAATCTATAATAAATATAGAACGCATCATATTTAATAAAGTTTAACTTATATTTAGTATGTAAATCCTTCAAAGTACCTCCAGCTGTTAGATTAATCTAGTGTAATATTTGCCTCAGAGATGTGGTGGAGGAGAAGGATGATGGAAATACTCCTGTAAAGGAAACCACTACAGCTCCCGGGTGTAGTGTGTGTGTGTGTGTGTGTGTGTGTGTGTGTGTGTGTGCAGCTTTATGTGTACCATAAATATGTATGAGTGTATATATGCATTGAAGTGCAGTGTGTGTTTGTCGTGTTGCAGCAGCAGCTTCATCCCAGAATAGCTTGAGTTGTTTGTGTGTGTACGCGGCGCCTCGTACCAACCAGCTGAATCAACTTTATTGTTTCTCTGCGTATTCAGACGGCACAACGACTCCGAGACTCCGAGAGTGAAAAGTGTGTCGGCGGTGATAAGAAATAAAAGCCCCCCCCGCTGTGACTCGTCTCCTCTCGAGCTGTTCTTCAGCAATAAAAAGCGACGTTGTGATGAAGCCCTAATCTGTTTCTCTTGCTCCGTTCTGCAGTTTATTCAGCGCCGCTGTTGTTGGAGCTGCAGCGTCAGCAAACTGGAGGAAGAGAGACGGAATCTGAGAGTGAGATGGAGGTTTACGGCTCCTTCCATTAACCCCTTCAGCTTCCTCCTTCATGTCCCCTGAAGTAGTGGCGTATTAAAACCATCTGACAGTACCTCATCCACAGCAGCGTCGTAGTAGAAACAGATCCATGCACATGAGTATGGCATGTTATGTTTCGCGATACTGCGTCGATTCTCCAAAACGCTGCATTGATTTTTAATCAACCTCTTAGAAATGTCAATGTCCAAAAAATTTCCAAAAATTTCCAAAAAATGTCCGAAAAATATCCAAAAAAAGTAAAAAAAAAATGTCAAAACAAATGTAAAAATGTTTTTTAAAAAAAATGTAAATTTTTATTTTTCCAAAAATGTCCAAAAAAAATAAAAAAGTAAAAAAAAAAATGTACAAAAAATGTCCGAAAAATATCAGAAAAAATTCCAAAAAATGTCCAAGCCAGAGCTGTTAAAGTTAACATGATAATAACGCATTAACGCAACTTGTGATTTTCAGGTTGTAGCGGCTCAGTTTTAAAGCTAGAGTGAAGATCCTGGTATCATATTAAACTATAGAAACTGATGAATCCATCGGTATCAACCAGGTCTACTAGCTTGTTGTTGTTGAGATGTTTCAGTCTGGACCAGGTGGAGGTAAACTGGCTGTCCTTTAATGTTTGATTGTGTCTGTCGGATGGTTTCAGATGTCTTTCCTGTCCGTCTACAGTTTAACTGACCTCAGTCTGGGCTCAGAAATCACTGTTAATGTACATTTAATTCACCTCCTCTCTCTCTGCCACATATACATGTCGGTGTGGAGCAGAAACCAGAACATCTGGATCTCTCATCAGAGTTCTGGAAACTTCTCCGTCCAGCGTTTCTGTGTGTCTGATCAGCAGTAAACTGTAACGTTTCCACGGTTACAGTTATATTAAAGGACCAGCGTGCAACATTTCAGAGGATCTATCAGCAGAAAGGGAATATAAACATACCGGCCAACCCTCCTGTCTCCTGTTCCTGATGAACAGCCAGAGCAGTACTGAGGATACCCTGAGACAGTACTGAGGATACCCTGAGACAGTACTGAGGATACCCTGAGAGTATACCCTCAGAGACTGACCTCTTCAGACGTCTCTCCGTCTCTTTAACGTCTATCATCTGCTCCTCCTCCCTCGGCTGCTTCCCGTCGTCTCGTTTCATCATCGCTGTCGTCTGGATGTTATTTGTCCCTCTGATTGGGAACATGGTGTTAAAGCAGGATTTGATTCAGAGCATCTAAACATGGCAGATGTCCTCCGTGAGCCGAGACACCGATACTGTTCACGGAGCCGATATCTTTAATCAGCTGTTAAGTCTCTGGATGGACCTCAGGAGGCCGTAGAGGCTGATTCTTCTCACATTTCACTGCTTTGGATGTAAAAATCCTCCATTAAAGGATCTGAGCTGCATCGGGAGATCTTCAGTGTTGGCCGGTCCGATCCAGAGAGGCCTCGGTATCTATCGGCTCTGAGGAGAGGCCTCGGTATCGGCCTCGGTATCGGCCTCGGTATCTATCGGCTCTGAGGAGAGGCTCAGTATCGGCTCTGAGGAGAGGCCTCGGTATCGGCCTCGGTATCGGCCTCGGTATCTATCGGCTCTGAGGAGAGGCTCAGTATCGGCTCCGAGGAGAGGCCTCGGTATCTATCGGCTCTGAGGAGAGGCTCAGTATCGGCTCTGAGGAGAGGCCTCGGTATCGGCCTCGGTATCTATCGGCTCTGAGGAGAGGCTCAGTATCGGCTCCGAGGAGAGGCCTCGGTATCTATCGGCTCTGAGGAGAGGCTCAGTATCGGCTCTGAGGAGAGGCCTCGGTATCGGCCTCGGTATCGGTGTCAGTGATGAGATGTGGCTGATTGTAATTAGAGAGGATGGGAACAGACGGCGTCGCCTCAGCCCGCTGCGTCTGTCAATCAGCCCACTTAGTATGAGGATGATACCAGACTGCTCACACACACACACAAACTCACACACACTCACACTCACACACACACACACACACACACACACACACACACACACACACACACACACACACACACACACACACACACACACACTGGAGGCTGTTCTTTACCTCCCTCTTCTCCTTTAATCTGGTTTAACCTCTGATGTTCCACCTCTTTATGAGTTCTCTCCTGTGTGACGTTCCACCACGGAGAAGCTTCTAACAGAAGAACTGAGAGGTCTCTATGTGATAAAACACAACCTGACCAACCGGGAGAAGGTTGAAGACTTTTATTATGTAAGTAGTGAGGAATGAAAACAATCAGACCCAACAGCAAGTAGAGAATATATATACTGGTTCTGTTCAGTTAATGTTCTGTTAGCGTCTGGAGACCGGAGGTAGAGACGGTTAGACGGTTAGAGACAGTTAGTGATCAGAGTAGCTGAGCTAATAGAAAAAAATAAAGAAAAAACAAATTGAAAATTAGAAAAATGTTCGAAAACAAAATAGAAAGACGTAATCGAGAAATCTCTGAAAATGTCCCGAAAAAGTCTGAATATAGTCAGAAGAAAAGTCAGATTCATTGTGCAGCCCTATAATCTATAATGTATAATCTATAATGTACAGTTACAAAATAAGATGTAGATTTGTTTTTCAGATCTTTACATTCGTTTGTCTTCTTCCCCTTCGATCAAAAAGGTTTTAATTAGAAATCAATCTGTGAATGTGCAGCTGATGATGGATTATTGCTCCTGGTTTCTCTCGGCTATATATAGATATGCAGTATATCTATCTATATCTATATCTATATCTATATGCAGTATATTTATACAGTATCTATATAGATATAGATATACAGTGGTCTGTGTCCTTGCTGAGGACACACTGACAGGAGGGGGGGATGGTAGAGCAGTGTTTGGTTTGGCTGTCACACTGCATGAATATCAGCTCTCACCTGCACACGCACACACACACACACACGCACACACACACACACACACACGCACAGACACGCACAGACACACGCACAGACACACACACAGACACGCACAGACACACACACACGCACACACACACACACACACACACACACACACACACACACGCACACACACACACACACACACACACACACACACACACACACACACACACACGCTGCAGCGTCTCCATCTGTCGGGGATCTAAACAGTAATTCATGTTCATGTTTCATCTGTTACTCAGATTATTATATTATATTATATTATATATTCACCCAGAGAGCTGAACGTCTGAGTTCTCTAAACGTTCAGCCTCAGAACAAAGAGGAGAGAAGCAGAGACATGAAAGGATATGATAAATATTATTATTATATTTTATTGTTCAGCACTCGGGCAGTGAATGTGACGATACGATACGTATCATGATACGGGGGTTACCATTCAATATATAAATGCATAGTGTGCATATCTTCAAACACACTTCCTGAGAGCCTCCTCGCCGGTTAGAGACGTGTAACCATGGTAACCATTATACCCACATCATGTGACCAAAGCGACGGTTTGTAAGAATCAAAATTAATATTATATATATATATATATATATTAAACGGAGCAAAGTGAAATCTGATACTTATACAGTTAAAGCGTTATTGATGTTACAGAGCTGTCTGTCAACGTCTGTTATAAACATCGCTGCATTGCATTGTGGGATATTAATGCGGCCGTAGTGTCCAGCGGTGCATACGGTCATATTCACCAGAAACACTATGTAACTCACGTACTGTTCTAACGTACAGATAACATGTTAGTGTGGAGGTTAGGACGCAACCAGAGGCTGTGATTCTACTCTGCTGAATCTACTCTACTCTACTCTACTCTACTCTATTCTGTTCTACTCTACTCTACTCTACTCTACTCTACTCTACTCTACTCTACTCTATTCTACTCTACTCTACTCTACTCTACTCTACTCTACTCTACTCTACTCTATTCTGTTCTATTCTACTCTACTCTACTCTATTCTGTTCTACTCTACTCTACTCTACTCTACTCTACTCTACTCTACTCTACTCTACTCTATTCTGTTCTATTCTACTCTACTCTACTCTATTCTGTTCTACTCTACTCTACTCTATTCTACTCTATTCTATTCTGTTCTACTCTACTCTACTCTGTTCTACTCTACTCTACTCTTCTACTCTACTCTACTCTACTCTTACTCTACTCTACTCTACTCTATTCTGTTTTCTACTCTACTCTACTCTGTTTTCTACTCTACTCTACTCTACTCTACTCTACTCTACTCTATTCTGTTCTACTCTACTCTACTCTGTTCTACTCTACTCTACTCTACTCTGTTCTACTCTACTCTACTCTACTCTACCCTATTCTATTTCTGTTTCTACTCTACTCTACTCTGTTTCTACTCTACTCTACTCTACTCTACTCTACTCTACTCTACTCTATTCTATTCTATTCTGTTCTACTCTACTCTACTCTGTTCTACTCTACTCTACTCTACTCTACTCTACTCTACTCTGTTCTACTCTACTCTACTCTATTCTGTTCTACTCTACTCTACTCTACTCTACTCTACTCTACTCTATTCTATTCTGTTCTACTCTACTCTACTCTACTCTGTTCTACTCTACTCTACTCTATTCTACTCTACTCTACTCTATTCTACTCTACTCTACTCTACTCTACTCTACTCTATTCTACTCTACTCTATTCTACTCTACTCTACTCTACTCTACTCTACTCTACTCTATTCTATTCTATTCTGTTCTACTCTACTCTACTCTATTCTACTCTACTCTACTCTATTCTACTCTACTCTACTCTACTCTATTCTACTCTATTCTATTCTGTTCTACTCTCTACTCTACTCTGTTCTACTCTACTCTACTCTACTCTACTCTTACTCTATTCTACTCTACTCTACTCTACTCTACTCTATTCTACTCTACTCTATTCTACTCTACTCTACTCTACTCTACTCTACTCTATTCTACTCTACTCTACTCTATTCTACTCTACTCTACTCTACTCTATTCTATTCTATTCTGTTTCTACTCTACTCTACTCTATTCTACTCTACTCTACTCTACTCTACTCTATTCTACTCTACTCTACTCTACTCTACTCTACTCTACTCTATTCTATTCTATTCTGTTCTACTCTACTCTACTCTATTCTACTCTACTCTACTCTATTCTACTCTACTCTACTCTACTCTACTCTACTCTACTCTATTCTACTCTACTCTATTCTACTCTACTCTACTCTACTCTATTCTATTCTATTCTGTTCTACTCTACTCTACTCTATTCTACTCTACTCTACTCTACTCTACTCTATTCTACTCTATTCTATTCTGTTCTACTCTACTCTACTCTACTCTGTTCTACTCTACTCTACTCTACTCTACTCTACTCTATTCTACTCTACTCTACTCTACTCTACTCTATTCTACTCTACTCTATTCTACTCTACTCTACTCTACTCTACTCTATTCTACTCTACTCTATTCTACTCTACTCTACTCTACTCTACTCTATTCTATTCTCTTCTGTTCTACTCTACTCTACTCTATTCTACTCTACTCTACTCTATTCTACTCTACTCTACTCTACTCTACTCTATTCTACTCTATTTCTGTTTCTACTCTACTCTACTCTACTCTGTTCTACTCTACTCTACTCTACTCTACTCTATTCTATTCTATTCTGTTCTACTCTACTCTATTCTACTCTACTCTATTCTACTCTACTCTACTCTACTCTACTCTACTCTACTCTACTCTATTCTACTCTACTCTACTCTATTCTATTCTGTTCTACTCTACTCTACTCTATTCTGTTCTACTCTACTCTATTCTACTCTACTCTACTCTACTCTACTCTACTCTATTCTACTCTACTCTACTCTATTCTATTCTGTTCTACTCTACTCTACTCTACTCTACTCTATTTCTACTCTACTCTACTCTACTCTATTCTTACTCTACTCTATTCTACTCTACTCTACTCTATTCTATTCTGTTCTACTCTACTCTACTCTACTCTATTCTACTCTACTCTACTCTATTCTATTCTGTTCTACTCTACTCTACTCTATTCTATTCTGTTCTACTCTACTCTATTCTACTCTACTCTTACTCTACTCTACTTACTCTATTCTACTCTACTCTACTCTATTCTATTCTTTCTACTCTACTCTACTCTACTCTACTCTACTCTATTCTACTCTACTCTACTCTACTCTATTCTACTCTACTCTACTCTACTCTACTCTATTCTATTCTATTCTGTTCTACTCTACTCTATTCTACTCTACTCTACTCTACTCTATTCTACTCTACTCTACTCTATTCTACTCTACTCTTACTCTACTCTACTCTACTCTATTCTACTCTACTCTATTCTATTCTGTTTCTACTCTACTCTACTCTACTCTACTCTATTCTACTCTACTCTACTCTATTCTATTCTACTCTACTCTACTCTACTCTACTCTATTCTATTCTATTCTGTTCTACTCTACTCTATTCTACTCTACTCTACTCTATTCTACTCTACTCTATTCTACTCTATTCTACTCTACTCTATTTCTACTCTACTCTACTCTACTCTACTCTACTCTATTCTACTCTATTCTACTCTACTCTATTCTACTCTACTCTACTCTACTCTACTCTATTCTACTCTACTCTATTCTATTCTATTCTATTCTATTGTGAAGACTTTATGTCTTCATGTGTTCATCCTCCCCTCCTCTCTGTCTGCCAGGCAAACGTAAATATTCATAGACAGGATTTATCGAGCGTGAGTGCGTGTGTGTGCGTGCGTGCGCGTGCACGTGTGCGCATGTGATGCTAATTGGTGTGTCCTGCAGAGCGACAGAAGGGAAGGTCTCTCTCTCTCTCTCTCTCTCTCTCTCTCTGTCCTCTC
>NW_027428136.1:22500-24492 GCF_043250625.1 Sebastes fasciatus | reverse complement strand
TCACTCCTCCATCACTCCTTCATCACTCCTACATCACTCCTTCATCACTCCTCCATCTCTCCTACATCACTCCTCCATCACTCCTACATCACTCCTCCATCACTCCTCCATCACTCCTACATCACTCCTTCATCACTCCTCCATCACTCCTTCATCACTCCTCCATCACTCCTCCATCACTCCTACATCACTCCATCACTCCTACATCACTCCTACATCACTCCTCCATCACTCCTACATCACTCCTCCATCACTCCTCCATCACTCCTACATCACTCCTACATCACTCCTACATCACTCCTTCATCACTCCTACATCAGTCCTCCATCACTCCTACATCACTCCTACATCACTCCTCCATCACTCCTACATCACTCCTCCATCACTCCTCCATCACTCCTACATCACTCCTCCATCTCTCCTCATCACTCCTTCATCAGTCCTCCATCACTCCTACATCACTCCTCCATCTCTCCTCATCACTCCTTCATCAGTCCTCCATCACTCCTTCATCACTCCTCCATCACTCCTACATCACTCCTCCATCTCTCCTCATCACTCCTCCATCTCTCCTCATCACTCCTTCATCAGTCCTCCATCACTCCTCCATCACTCCTACATCACTCCTCCATCTCTCCTCATCACTCCTTCATCAGTCCTCCATCACTCATCCATCACTCCTACATCACTCCTCCATCTCTCCTCATCACTCCTTCATCAGTCCTCCATCACTCCTTCATCACTCCTCCATCAGTCCTCCATCACTCCTCCATCACTCCTCCATCACTCCTACATCACTCCTCCATCACTCCTACATCACTCCTCCATCTCTCCTCATCACTCCTTCATCTCTCCTCCATCAGTCCTACATCACTCCTCCATCACTCCTACATCACTCCTCCATCTCTCCTCATCACTCCTTCATCTCTCCTCCATCAGTCCTACATCACTCCTCCATCTCTCCTCATCACTCCTTCATCTCTCCTCCATCACTCCTCCATCAGTCCTCCATCACTCCTTCATCAGTCCTACATCACTCCTTCATCAGTCCTCCATCTCTCCTCATCACTCCTTCATCTCTCCTCCATCAGTCCTCCATCACTCCTCATCACTCCTTCATCAGTCCTCCATCTCTCCTCATCACTCCTTCATCTCTCCTCCATCAGTCCTCCATCACTCCTTCATCTCTCCTCCATCAGTCCTCCATCACTCCTTCATCTCTCCTCATCACTCCTTCATCTCTCCTCCATCAGTCCTACATCACTCCTCCATCTCTCCTCATCACTCCTTCATCTCTCCTCCATCACTCCTCCATCAGTCCTCCATCACTCCTTCATCAGTCCTACATCACTCCTTCATCAGTCCTCCATCTCTCCTCATCACTCCTTCATCTCTCCTCCATCAGTCCTCCATCACTCCTCATCACTCCTTCATCAGTCCTCCATCTCTCCTCATCACTCCTTCATCTCTCCTCCATCAGTCCTCCATCACTCCTTCATCACTCCTTCATCTCTCCTCCATCAGTCCTCCATCACTCCTTCATCTCTCCTCATCACTCCTTCATCTCTCCTCCATCACTCCTCCATCAGTCCTTCATCACAGAGATGAAACTGATGTCAATATTTTAACACTGTCACCATCGATACATCCACCTGGAGCCATGTCTCTCTACCTGTGTGTCTGTCTACCTGTCTGTCTACCTGTCTCTGTCTGTCTCTCTGTCTACCTGTCTCTCTCTCTGTCTGTCTGTCTGTCTGTGTGTCTGTCTGCCTGTCTCTACCTGTCTCTCTCTCTGTGTTTGTGTGATCCAGTTCTAACAGTACCTGATAAGGCAGCTCTCTCAGGTGTGTCGTGTCAGATATGGTAGCCCCCCCCCCCGCCCCCCCCCCCCCTCATAATGACCATATATGGTTATTTTTTCAGAATCTCTGTCAATGACCAGTGAGGAGTTCACCAATGGTACGTCAGCTGTCTCATCGTCCAATCAGATCG
>NW_027428136.1:15000-20000 GCF_043250625.1 Sebastes fasciatus | reverse complement strand
CAGTATATACACACAGTATATACACACAGTATATAAACACAGTATATAAACACACAGTATATACACACACAGTATATACACACAGTATATCAACACAGTATATAAATACAGTATATAAACACAGTATATACACACAGTTTATACACACAGTATATATACACACAGTATACACACACAGTATACACACACAGTATATAAACACAGTATATAAACACACAGTATATACACACACAGTATATACACACAGTATACACACACAGTATATACACACAGTATACACACACAGTATATAAACACACAGTATATACACACACAGTATATACACACAGTATATATACTGGTTTCTTCTGGTACCAACCAGTTCCATCATGTTCCTGCGTTCCTATTGTTCTTATTTAATGGTAACGATTTAACATCATCTTCATATCATCCTCTACCTCCCTCTGACTACTGGAGGACCTGGTTCCTCACGGGAATTGGTTCTTTCTGGGACCTGGTTCCTTCCTGGACCTGGTTCCTCACAGGAACTGGTTCCTCACGGGACCTGTCTCCTCACAGGAACTGGTTCCCTATAGGCTGGTTCTAACAGGTTCTGACAGGTTCCCACAGAGTATTGTTCATTGATTGACCTTTGACCTTGACGTTTGTCCTCTTGTCTCTCTCTTCCTGTCTGTCTGTCGTGTCCCAGTCGTCCCAGTAAAGGAAGTCCCGCCCACGGAGAGAGTCCCCAGTCTTCTATTGAGGGTTAAACCTGAACCCGGTCTGTGTCTCTGTGTGTCTCTGTCCACTCTACTAGTAATAATAACAACCATTGATTATTGATTATCAGCACATTATGACTATATATAGCAAACGATCCGCAATATTCAGTGTATTGATCTGTCGTCCCGCTGTCAGGAGAGTGAGACGGGTCAGTGAGACGGGTCAGTGAGACAGGTCAGCGAGACAGGTCAGCTGCCTGTCTGTGGTTCATCAGCTGATCAGGGTTATACTGTACTGTAGAAGAGACGGTGGACACGTGAAGACCTCTCACTCCTCTCTGGATGTTCAGGCTGATCTGGGACCACACCTGCACAAGTAGCTAGCCTGCTAGCCTGTTAGCTAGCTAGTAACGTCATTTGTTTATATTCTCTTTCAGTTCTTCGTCTGTCTCTCTTCTGTCTCTCTTCTGTCTCTTCTGTCTCTTCTGTCTCTCTTCTGTCTCTTCTGTCTCTCTTCTGTCTCTCTTCTGTCTCTTCTGTCTCTCTTCTGTCTCTTCTGTCTCTTCTGTCTCTTCTGTCTCTCTTCTGTCTCTTCTGTCTCTTCTGTCTCTTCTGTCTCTCTTCTGTCTCTTCTGTCTCTTCTGTCTCTCTTCTGTCTCTTCTGTCTCTTCTGTCTCTCTTCTGTCTCTCTTCTGTCTCTTCTGTCTCTTCTGTCTCTCTTCTGTCTCTTCTGTCTCTTCTGTCTCTCTTCTGTCTCTTCTGTCTCTCTTCTGTCTCTCTTCTGTCTCTCTTCTGTCTCTCTTCTGTCTCTTCTGTCTCTCTTCTGTCTCTCTTCTGTCTCTTCTGTCTCTCTTCTGTCTCTCTTCTGTCTCTCTTCTGTCTCTTCTGTCTCTCTTCTGTCTCTTCTGTCTCTCTTCTGTCTCTCTTCTGTCTCTCTTCTGTCTCTTCTGTCTCTCTTCTGTCTCTCTTCTGTCTCTCTTCTGTCTCTTCTGTCTCTCTTCTGTCTCTTCTGTCTCTCTTCTGTCTCTCTTCTGTCTCTCTTCTGTCTCTTCTGTCTCTCTTCTGTCTCTTCTGTCTCTCTTCTGTCTCTCTTCTGTCTCTCTTCTGTCTCTTCTGTCTCTTCTGTCTCTCTTCTGTCTCTCTTTTTTCTCTTCTGTCTCTCTTCTGTCTCTCTTCTGTCTCTTCTGTCTCTTCTGTCTCTCTTCTGTCTCTCTTCTGTCTCTTCTGTCTCTCTTCTGTCTCTCTTCTGTCTCTCTTCTGTCTCTCTTCTGTCTCTTCTGTCTCTCTTCTGTCTCTCTTCTGTCTCTCTTCTGTCTCTCTTCTTTGAGATGTTTTATTTACGTTGAAGTTTTTCTTTACAGTGTAAAGTTTACATATTGTTTTAACTTCTGTATTTATTAATCTATTTATTGATTGATTGATTATCTGCGGTTCTTGTTAATACGGCATTATTGATGTTTGTTAGCTTTCATTCATTTCAACCAGTGATCTCTATTATCTGCTCTACTGGGTTCTATTATTACTGACATCTGTCCTCCCAGTCCTGTAACTACCGTCTGGTTCTAACTGGTTCCATCGGGTTCTAACTGGTTCTATCTGGTTCTATCTGGTTCTAACTGGTTCCATTTAGTTCTAACTGGTTCCATCTGGTTCTAACTAGTTCCATTTAGTTTTAACTGGTTCCATCTGGTTTTAACTGGTTCCATCTGGTTCAAACTGGTTCCATTTGGTTCAAACTGGTTCCATTTGGTTCTAACTGGTTCCATCTGGTTCTAACTGTTTCCATCTGGTTCCATCTGGTACCATCTGACTCTAACTGGTTCCAGTTGGTTCTAACGGGTCCCATTTGGTTCCATCTGGTTCTAACTGGTTCCATCTGGTTCTAACTGGTTCCATCTAACCATGCGGAGGTCATTCTTTGGGCCTTGCATTTCCTCCTCATCTTCCTGTGAGTTTTCTGAACAGAAGTTTATCTGAACTGAACCAACAGAACCGGGTCTGTTTATCTGAAGTGAGCCAAGAGAACCGGGTCTGTTTATCTGAACTGAACCAACAGAACCGGGTCTGTTTATCTGAAGTGAGCCAAGAGAACCGGGTCTGTTTATCTGAACTGAACCAACAGAACCGGGTCTGTTTATCTGAACTGAACCAACAGAACCGGGTCTGTTTATCTGAACTGAACCAACAGAACCGGGTCTGTTTATCTGAAGTGAGCCAAGAGAACCGGGTCTGTTTATCTGAACTGAACCAACAGAACCGGGTCTGTTTATCTGAACTGAACCAACAGAACCGGGTCTGTTTATCTGAACTGAACCAACAGAACCGGGTCTGTTTATCTGAACTGAACCAACAGAACCGGGTCTGTTTATCTGAAGTGAGCCAAGAGAACCGGGTCTGTTTATCTGAACTGAACCAACAGAACCGGGTCTGTTTATCTGAACTGAACCAACAGAACCGGGTCTGTTTATCTGAAGTGAGCCAAGAGAACCGGGTCTGTTTATCTGAACTGATCCAACAGAACCGGGTCTGTTTATCTGAACTGAACCAACAGAACTGGGTCTGTTTATCTGAACTGAACCAACAGAACCGGGTCTGTTTATCTGAACTGAACCAACAGAACCGGGTCTGTTTATCTGAAGTGATCCAACAGAACCGGGTCTGTTTATCTGAACTGAACCAACAGAACCGGGTCTGTTTATCTGAACTGAACCAACAGAACCGGGTCTGTTTATCTGAAGTGATCCAACAGAACCGGGTCTGTTTATCTGAACTGAACCAACAGAACCGGGTCTGTTTATCTGAAGTGAGCCAAGAGAACCGGGTCTGTTTATCTGAACTGAACCAACAGAACCGGGTCTGTTTATCTGAACTGAACCAACAGAACCGGGTCTGTTTATCTGAAGTGAGCCAAGAGAACCGGGTCTGTTTATCTGAACTGATCCAACAGAACCGAGTCTGTTTATCTGAACTGATCCAACAGAACCGAGTCTGTTTATCTGAACTGAACCAACAGAACCGGGTCTGTTTATCTGAAGTGAGCCAAGAGAACCGGGTCTGTTTATCTGAACTGATCCAACAGAACCGAGTCTGTTTATCTGAACTGATCCAACAGAACCGAGTCTGTTTATCTGAACTGAACCAACAGAACCGGGTCTGTTTATCTGAAGTGAGCCAAGAGAACCGGGTCTGTTTATCTGAACTGATCCAACAGAACCGAGTCTGTTTATCTGAACTGATCCAACAGAACCGGGTCTGTTTATCTGAAATTTGTCCCAAATCACAGAATTGTTTCCAGGAAACTGACGAGTTAATAATCAGGAAATAAAATGTTTTATTTCAACTTGTGAATTAAAATCAGTTCTGATAAAAACACAACGTGTAGCAATATTAATGTATTGTTATTGTTGTTGTTGTTGTTAGGTTCCTCTGATGCCGTTATGATCGTGAGTGTAATGAATGTGTTATGTTTGGTTGCTGGTGGAGGTGAGGAATGAAACCTGCAGGTGTGATTGGTTCACAGACTGAACGATAAGAATCTGACCTTCGTTATAACAGATATCGATGTATTTATGTATTTATGGATGTTTCTCATGTCGTAGTGATTCTGTCCAGTTAGTCCAGTTCTGAGCTGCGTTCAACACAACACCTGCTTCACTGCGTTAGCAGACGTTAGCACAACGTTAGCAGACGTTAGCACGACGTTAGCAGACGTGTTGTAGCTGTGACGTGTCCTCATGTGTTCACATTAATGTCAGCATGTTGGTGTAATAAAGTGTTCCTTTAATAATCAGTAACATGTTGCTGTTGAACGCAGCTCCACACACACACACACACACAGTGATCGTAGATAGTTCACTCTGTTTGATATTAATATCAATGAATATATACTGTATATATATATATGTATGTAAGGAACATATATATCAACTGAAATATGCAGCGGCCCTGTACAGTACTGTACTGTACAGTACTGTACACTACACTACACTACAGTACAGTACACTACAGTACAGTACTGTACACTACACTACAGTACTGTACACTACACTACAGTACTGTACAGTACAGTACAGTACACTACAGTACAGTACTGTACACTACACTACAGTACACTACAGTACACTACAGTACAGTACTGTACACTACACTACAGTACAGTACACTAAAGTACAGTACTGTACACTACACTACAGTACACTACAGTACACTACAGTACTGTACACTACACTACAGTACTGTACACTACACTACAGTACTGTACAGTACAGTACAGTACACTACAGTACAGTACTGTACACT
>NW_027428136.1:0-5000 GCF_043250625.1 Sebastes fasciatus | reverse complement strand
CTAACATCATGTGCCCCGTCCTGTCCTGTCCTGTCCTGTCCTGTCCCGTCCTGTCCTGTCCTGTCCTAACATCATGTGCCCCGTCCTGTCCCGTCCTGTCCTGTCCTGTCCTAACATCATGTGTCCCGTCCTGTCCTGTCCTGTCCTAACATCATGTGTCCCGTCCTGTCCTGTCCTGTCCTAACATCATGTGTCCCGTCCTGTCCTGTCCTAACATCCAGTGTCCCGTCCTGTCCTGTCCTGTCCTAACATCATGTGCCCCGTCCTGTCCTGTCCTGTCCTGTCCTGTCCTAACATCATGTGTCCCGTCCTGTCCTGTCCTGTCCTAACATCATGTGTCCCGTCCTGTCCTGTCCTAACATCCAGTGTCCCGTCCTGTCCTGTCCTGTCCTAACATCATGTGTCCCGTCCTGTCCTGTCCTGTCCTAACATCATGTGTCCTGTCCTGTCCTGTCCTGTCCTAACATCATGTGTCCCGTCCTGTCCTGTCCTGTCCTAACATCATGTGCCCCGTCCTGTCCTGTCCTGTCCTAACATCCAGTGTCCCGTCCTGTCCTGTCCTGTCCTAACATCATGTGTCCCGTCCTGTCCTGTCCTGTCCTAACATCATGTGTCCTGTCCTGTCCTGTCCTGTCCTAACATCATGCGTCCCGTCCCGTCCCGTCCCGTCCCGTCCCGTCCCGTCCCGTCCCGTCCCGTCCCGTCCCGTCCCGTCCCGTCCTGTCCTAACATCTTGTGTCCCGTCCTGTCCTGTCCTGTCCTGTCCTGTCCTGTCCTGTCCTGTCCTGTCCTGTCCTGTCCTGTCCTGTCCTAACATCATGTGTCCCGTCCTGTCCTGTCCTGTCCTGTCCTAACATCATGTGTCCCGTCCTGTCCTGTCCTGTCCTAACATCATGTGTCCCGTCCTGTCGTGTCCTGTCCTGTCCTGTCCTGTCCTGTCCTGTCCTGTCCTGTCCTAACATCATGTGTCCCGTCCTGTCCTGTCCTGTCCTAACATCATGTGTCCCGTCCTGTCCTGTCCTGTCCTGTCCTGTCCTGTCCTGTCCTGTCCTGTCCTGTCCTAACATCATGTGTCCCGTCCTGTCCTGTCCTGTCCTGTCCTGTCCTGTCCTGTCCTAACATCATGTGTCCCGTCCTGTCCTGTCCCGTCCTGTCCTGTCCTGTCCTGTCCTGTCCTGTCCTGTCCTGTCCTAACATCATGTGTCCCGTCCTGTCCTGTCCTGTCCTAACATCTTGTGTCCCGTCCTGTCCTGTCCTGTCCTGTCCTGTCCTGTCCTGTCCTGTCCTGTCCTGTCCTAACATCTTGTGTCCCGTCCTGTCCTGTTATTTTGTCTTGTCTCAGTGTCCTGCTGTGTCCCGTCCTGTCCTGTCCTGTCCTAACATCATGTGCCCCGTCCTGTCCTGTCCTGTCCTGTCCTGTCCTAACATCATGTGTCCCGTCCTGTCCTGTCCTGTCCTAACATCATGTGTCCCGTCCTGTCCTGTCCTGTCCTAACATCATGTGTCCCGTCCTGTCCTGTCCTGTCCTAACATCATGTGTCCTGTCCTGTCCTGTCCTGTCCTAACATCATGTGTCCCGTCCTGTCCTGTCCTGTCCTAACATCTTGTGTCCCGTCCTGTCCTGTCCTGTCCTAACATCATGCGTCCCGTCCCGTCCCGTCCCGTCCCGTCCCGTCCCGTCCCGTCCCGTCCTGTCCTAACATCTTGTGTCCCGTCCTGTCCTGTCCTGTCCTGTCCTGTCCTGTCCTGTCCTGTCCTGTCCTGTCCTGTCCTGTCCTGTCCTGTCCTGTCCTGTCCTGTCCTAACATCATGTGTCCCGTCCTGTCCTGTCCTGTCCTGTCCTGTCCTGTCCTGTCCTGTCCTGTCCTGTCCTGTCCTGTCCTGTCCTGTCCTGTCCTGTCCTGCCCTAACATCATGTGTCCCGTCCTGTCCTGTCCTAACATCCAGTGTCCCGTCCTGTCCTGTCCTGTCCTAACATCATGTGTCCCGTCCTGTCCTGTCCTGTCCTGTCCTGTCCTGTCCTGTCCTGTCCTGTCCTAACATCTTGTGTCCCGTCCTGTCCTGTCCTGTCCTGTCCTGTCCTGTCCTGTCCTGTCCTGTCCTGTCCTGCCCTAACATCATGTGTCCCGTCCTGTCCTGTCCTAACATCCAGTGTCCCGTCCTGTCCTGTCCTGTCCTAACATCATGTGTCCCGTCCTGTCCTGTCCTGTCCTGTCCTGTCCTGTCCTGTCCTGTCCTGTCCTGTCCTGTCCTAACATCTTGTGTCCCGTCCTGTCCTGTCCTGTCCTAACATCATGTGTCCCGTCCTGTCCTGTCCTAACATCTTGTGTCCCGTCCTGTCCTGTCCTGTCCTGTCCTGTCCTGTCCTGTCCTGTCCTGTCCTGTCCTGTCCTGTCCTGTCCTGTCCTGTCCTGTCCTGTCCTGTCCTAACATCATGTGTCCCGTCCTGTCCTGTCCTGTCCTGTCCTGTCCTGTCCTGTCCTGTCCTGTCCTGTCCTGTCCTGTCCTGTCCTAACATCATGTGTCCCGTCCTGTCCTGTCCTGTCCTGTCCTGTCCTGTCCTGTCCTAACATCTTGTGTCCCGTCCTGTCCTGTTATTTTGTCTTGTCTCAGTGTCCTGCTGTGTCCCGTCCTGAAGCCACAGTCTCCAGCGTCCTGTCCTGTTCCTCTTGTCTCTTCTTGTCCCATCCTGTTTTGTCTTATGGTTGGTAACATTTCCTGTCTTCTTTTGTCCTATTATTTTGTCCTCTTGTTGCTGTCCTGACTGTCCCTTCGTCCCCTCCCGTCGCAGCATGTCTTCTTGTTGTAATCACCTGTCTGTCTGTCTGTCTGTCAGGAACTGGTCCGATTGGCTGCGGAGAGACAAGGCGACTCCGCCCCCTTATCTCCTGTCCAATCACAGGCTGCTGTTGGACAGACAGGTGGGTTTGACAACCAGTGGACATCAGACAGGACTTCTACCTGCCGGAGTCCAGGAGCTCCTGCAGAGGACGAGGAGGACAAGGAGGACAAGGAGGACAAGGAGGAGGAGACAGCTTCAGCTCCTCCAAAGCCCCCGATGCCTTTTATAGAGCCCCTCCCCCAGGTGTCCCTCCAACGGATGTCCCTCCCCCCGGGACTCAGGTGAGTCTGAACCAAACATTCTCTACTGTAGGAAAAAACAGAAAAGCGTCGAAAATATGTGAAAATTATCTGAAAACATTTGAAAAATATTAGTAAAAAATGTGAAATAAATGTCTGAAAAACATTTTTAAAATATCCGAAAAATATGTGAAAAACGTTAGTGATAAATGTGGAAAGAAATTGTCAAAAAGCTCTGAAAAATATGTATAGAATATCCCAAAAATAATATATAGAAAATTTTAGTAAAATATGTGAAAGAAATTGTGAAAAATATCCGAGAAATATGTGAGAAATATTTGAAAATTATTAGTAAAAATGTGAAAAGAATAGTTAAAAATATGTTTAAAATATAAAAAAAACAAAAAACAAATAATATATGAAAATTATTAGTAAAGTATGTGAAAAAAGAATTGTGAAAAATATCTGAGAAATATGTGAAAGATATTTGTAAAATATGTGAAAACAATTGTGATAAATGTCTCGAAAATATGTTGAAAATATCCGAAAAATATGTGAAAATTATTAGTGAAAAATATTCTAGAAATATGTGTAAATATCTGAATAATATGAGTTATTGTAGGCTGCATTATTGTTCTCCATCAACTAAAGTGAATAACATCTATTAGTAAAGATATGAACATAAAGAGGAGTCCATGAGTTATATTATCAGTATGAGATATTCATAACTTCTAATTGAGCTTTAATCTGGATATCAAAGTGTCTTTCTGTCAGAACGTCTTCAGTAGATATCTCAGTGGGTTGATGAAGCTGTGAGCCGAAGAACAGGAATAGAAACAGGAAGTAGAGACACTGAAGACATCACATGTTGTCCTCCCGCCTCCCGTCTCTGCACTTCCTGTCTGTGTGTTAACTGAATGACAGCAGGAAGCAGAAGAAGAAGAAGTGAGAGAGGCGGTTTCAGCTTCTCTTTGGTTGCGTTTGAATAGTCCTTTTCTCGGAGGACGGTTCCTAACGGAGTGAAATGACCTCTTAGCATGTTCAACTCCGTTTACTAAAGTACAAGTACTAATACCACCGTCAGCTAAAGTACAAGTACTAATACCACCGTCAGCTAAAGTACAAGTACTAATACCACCGTCAGCTAAAGTACAAGTACTAATACCACCGTCAGCTAAAGTACAAGTACTAATACCACCGTCAGCTAAAGTACAAGTACTAATACCACCGTCAGCTAAAGTACAAGTACTAATACCACCGTCAGCTAAAGTACAAGTACTAATACCACCGTCAGCTAAAGTACAAGTACTAATACCACCGTCAGTTAAAGTACAAGTACTAATACCACCGTCAGTTAAAGTACAAGTACTAATACCACCGTCAGCTAAAGTACAAGTACTAATACCACCGTCAGCTAAAGTACAAGTACTAATACCACCGTCAGCTAAAGTACAAGTACTAATACCACCGTCAGCTAAAGTACAAGTACTAATACCACCGTCAGCTAAAGTACAAGTACTAATACCACCGTCAGCTAAAGTACAAGTACTAATACCACCGTCAGCTAAAGTACAAGTACTAATACCACCGTCAGTTAAAGTACAAGTACTAATACCACCGTCAGCTAAAGTACAAGTACTAATACCACCGTCAGCTAAAGTACAAGTACTAATACCACCCGTCAGCTAAAGTACAAGTACTAATACCACCGTCAGCTAAAGTACAAGTACTAATACCACCGTCAGTTAAAGTACAAGTACTAATACCACCGTCAGCTAAAGTACAAGTACTAATACCACCGTCAGCTAAAGTACAAGTACTAATACCACCGTCAGTTAAAGTACAAGTACTAATACCACCGTCAGCTAAAGTACAAGTACTAATACCACCGTCAGCTAAAGTACAAGTACTAATACCAC